>NW_004955480.1:887757-989183 GCF_000276665.1 Chinchilla lanigera | reverse complement strand
GAGAGAGAGAGAGAGAGAGAGAGAAGAAAGAAAGAAAGAAAGAAAGAAAGAAAGAAAGAAAGAAAGAAAGAAAGAAAGAAAGAAAGAAAGAAAAGCTACACAAAGGAAACCTACAATGATCTAAGACAGGAGTGAGCAATTTATTTTTTGTATAAGGCCAACTAGAGCACCCATCAATAATAAATACATGTAGGGGCATAGCTGTGTTCCAACAAAACTTTTTCCACAACTAGGCAGACAACAAGATTTGACCATGAGTTAGACTTTGCCAAACCCTGCTATAGGCTAAAGACAGTAAATAAATTTTATCTTAGGTGCTACCTTGAATCTGTTAGGAGCTGGCTTCATAGAGCTTGATGTTCAGAAGATTCTGAGGCTTTTGGTGGGCTCAGTAGGAAAGACACAAATGGTGTTGTCTGCTGCAAGTGTCAGAACGGTCGTATGTTTGCCATATTTGCTACCTTTGGTTCACTTTTAAGTACTTATAAAGAAAGAGTTGATGAAACAGCATAAAGTTTTCAGGCAGCATGGGACCCACCAAAGCTGAACAATACCAAGCCACCACTCAGCCACTATGCTTCTTTCCCTAGTAAATTTCTTATCTCTTCTTTTCCAAATGGGTCACAAATCAAGAACCCAGGATTTGGAAAAAGAAGAAAGCTTTATCTATTGACAAAATCTAAAAGTAAATCACTTTGAGTAGCTGGATTAGGCAAAAGTCCTTTTTTAAATCTAAAGTTTGTATGTCAGATTACGTAGGATTAAGAAAGCATCCCACTATTTCTGTACAAAAGCAACTGTGTAGCAGGTGGGAATTGTTTTTCTTTTTGAAACAGACTCAACTTTAATAACTGCCAAAAAGGCTCTTTCTATAAGCAATGCCGTAGTCCACAATAGAGATGGCTCAAGACGTGTACTTTAAGTTAATATTGAACTCCTAAGTAAATACATAAAGCTTCAGTGCCATAAAGCTAATTTAAAAGGGACATTTCTCTTTATAGTTCCCTAGAGTATTGCAGACTCTCTGATATTCTTCTGCCATAATGTAGGATTCATTAGAGAACTAAAGGCATAATTGTCTACATCAGTACATATGGGTAGACTGGATAAATTGTCTAAATGAATTGGTTAATACGACTTCAAGTCCTTGGCTTGAAGGATGGTACATATGCCATATTTTCCTCCTGACCCCTGGCAGGTAGACAGGAAACTTAACACTGAATTTCAGCTGTGAGAATAGCACAGAGGGGAATTCAAAGAGACTTTCCTGAGTATGATAATTTCTACACACACATAACACAATCCCTACTTCTCAATTTTAACCCCTGAAGCATGGAAGATGCTAAAATAAATTAAATCATACTCACATAAAACATACATGTGTATTTTTAAAACATGTCATAATTATGAGTATTATTTATTGTGATCAATATTTTTTCTCTTATGCCATCCATATCATGGAAAATTTAAAGTTAACTGGGAAAATTGCATAATTTGATGGCAAGTAGGTAGAACTTTCTTTTCACTTTTCTTCTTTTTCTTTTTGCCGGTCATGTTTCCACAGTTCCCATTTTGCGTAATGGCAGAATAAAGACACAAAGTAAAACAGAGAGAGTAAAGTAAGAACTATGCAAAATGACACCTTCTTAATTAATCAGTGGAAGGCCATGTGATCACAGGAAGCTTGAGTAACACAACTTTTACATCAAACTCGGTACCGATTTCACTGACAACAATTTTAGAAGAGTAAGAAAGTGCGGAGCCTATTGGCCAGATATAGATGTAATTTTGTCTGTTTAAGATTTCTGTGCATTATCATTCATAAAATATGTATGACTTTATTGACTTCTTCAGGAGAACAAGAGGTTTTTTCCCCCTTTAGAATATAAAGTCAGGAAAATGTTGAGGAGTCAATAACACTCATCCTCAATGCTGCGGGAGCTTCATGAGTGGCCTATATTTGAATGTTTTGATCTTGCTTAGTTGTTGTCAAGTTTGAGGACTGTTTCAATGATTTCAATCCCAAGTGGGATACTGTGACTACAATCAGAAATGAAAATGCTTGATTTATTATGTGCCATGCACACTGTGATCAACCTATGCATATATATTTATTTATTACACTAAAAAGAGGTGTCTATGATCACAGGGAACCCTGGAGATTCTTTTGCCCATGTTTTATTTGGACTGGTAGTGAACAACAAAGAAAGCAGCATATGTAATACTTACAGCAAGTGTATGTCTACAAGAATACCCAGGGCTTCTTCCTGAGTCGCTTTCTAAGCCTCGGTATTCCCTGCCCTGCTCTGTGGAAGGTAGCGCTGCATTAGATGTTGTTGAACATATTTGATATGAAAGCATTGTCTGTTTGCTACCAGTATCTAACGAGTCTCTCCCTCAGAGTTGCCAGCAAGGTGCTGATTAATTAACTGAAGTAGTGAAGCTGAATCATACAACAGCTGTTTAGAGAATTGTCATTAACTTGGTCTCCTTTCCTGTCTATTAGTTTTCTTGCAGCGATACCACTAAAATGCAAATCTGGGAAGCTCAGCATTAGAACCCACCTTAACCTCTGTGCCTTCTCGGATACACAAAAAGATGGGAAGGGTTGGGGCTGAGTTTTCATTTCTTTTAAGAGAAACTGGATGAGAATCCAAAAGGAAGAAAGGGATTTTGGAAACTTTGTAGGAGCAGCTCATCTTGTCACCCACCTTTGGCAGGTGACAATGGTTGGACTAAATGACAGCTGGAAATTATAGATCTCATGAGCTTTCTGAGGACTCAGACCCTCAGGCCACATCTCTCCTGGGACCTTCTGGTGGTGGAAAGGAAAAGGCCCTGTGCAGTGGCTAGCGAGGGCCTGCAGAAGGCAGGCAGAGGCAGATGTAGTTGTTTTTCTGGAATGAAGACAGTTGGCAAAGAACTCCAACCTGTGGAGCTCGGTTGCCCCAGGAACAAGGGGGATTATTCAGAGGAGCAGGATCTGTATCAAGTGACAGATGGGAGGGAGTGCCCAGCTGATGAGACAGAAGCATCTCATGAAATGTTCTGTGACCACTCTAAGAAAAATGACAGGATTTTCCTCAACTGCCTTTCTTCCTTTTTTCCTTCCTCTTTCTGGCCTTCTTTTCTTTCCCTTCCATTTGTCCCAACTTCTTATCTTCCTTCCATCCTTCCTTCCCTCTCTCCCTCTTTTGTTCTTTCCCTCCTTCCTCTCTTCTCCCTTCCTTTTGTCCTGTCTTCCTTCTTTTGCTTCACATATATTTCTTAGTCTACCTGTAAATTTTGTGAAGGCCACACGTCTGTCAGATGTGGGCCAACAAAATTAATTCATAACCTAGGCTGTCACCGTTTCATCCCAGGCCTCCCCTGGTAACCCCCGCTAAGCTCTGCTTATTCCCTCTGACATGAATCGCAGAGGCTTGGTACGAGAGAGCTCGATGTTAACACTTTCTGTCGCTGTAACGGTCACCCTTTGCTGTTTCATTTGTCGTGGCTCTCGTTCATGTCGGACTCCCTTTATCAAAGAGCTAAGGAGTTTTCAACTTGCGAAACGTGGAAATTAAAGATGTGCTTAAATAGCCTGTAATCGGGTCATCGGGGCATATAATAAAGGAGCCAAATACATCCCCAAAGTGCGGCAGGTGCTTTTTCTTTTAATGAAGCAGATAAATGCAGAAATGAATGCACTGATACAGACAGAGCATCTGCCTCATGATAAAATTAAGTCTTGTGACAGAAATAAATCACTGTGGGGGAGAATGTGACCCATTACCCAATAGGATTTTTTCTTTCTTTGTTATGTGACAGGGTTTCTTGGATTCCCCAATGCCAGGCAGCTAAGTGCATCCACAATTTGATGATAAATCAGGAAGACTGCAGGATTTGAAATTTAACAACTACTTATTTTTCTGTGATGTAGAGATAAGGGAAAAATTTTGGTGAGTAACTGTTAAATTGGGAATCTCCTTTCTTCCCCTGATAATCTGATCCTCTGATTCTATGTCACATCATCACACAATGCCAACAAGCAGCGGTAAGTAAAATAGATTTTGGACTAAGATAAATAAGGGAACGACTTATCTTTCCCTTTCTTTCCCAATATTCAGTTTTATCTAAAGAGTACCATAGAAAGGTTATTTTTTGACATAAAAATATACCGCTCTTATTACACTGCCCTTTATATCCACTTCCATACTTTTTTAAAATGGCAATAAAAGCATGTTTTTCTTTTAAACCACTTTCACATTTGAACAATAGAAAAAGAAAGTCCATCTATCATGTTAAAAATACACAGGATCTAATAGAGCTCAGGATTATTTTACCATGTTTGATAAAGGTGACTTGCAAAAGCATACCTTCATGTTTTAATGATTTCCTTTATTGTACCATGCTGTTAATTAGTGGGGGTAGGGGCCAACGATTCATCTCTCCAGGATGTACCTCTACTTTCCCACACTCTGTCTGTGGAGCACCTTGAGAGCTTTGCTAACCCTTGTAGCAGCGACAAGTCCCCATGACGAACGATATAGATCGCCCTTGTAAGGAAGGGAAAGAGAAGAGCAAATGATTTTTCCCCCTCCTGGTAATCTTTTTAGTGAGAACATGGCACTGTATATCTTTAAAAGTAACCCTATCCATTATGCACAAGCATCATAACAGTCTAGCAACTAACATCCCAGAGGACGTAAGAAACAGGATATTTTGAGTCCAGGGATATTTCCAAAGCCAGGCTAAAGTCCGTTTTCTTGTAAAGGAAGTCATGCTCATGGTAAAGCTGCTATAACTGATGTTTTTGCCTCACATCTTCCCTTGTAAAGGGGCGAAGGTGGGGTTGGTTGAAGAGGCATTAAACATTGATCACTGGTAATTACAGGAATCTCCTTGAGGAGCTTTGGCTGCCACAGGCTCAGCCTGTCTTCAGAAAGAGCTAACTCCATGTGACAATGCAAGAAAAGCTGTTAAAGAACTGTAAACTCGTACTGTTGGATACAAACCCTTAATTAGAATGTGGTACCAAACGATGCTCTTCGAGGATCCCAAGAGATTTAGTGAAGCTATTAGTCCAAAAGGAAGGGAGATAATCAGACAAATCATACATCAAGCACAAAACATACCATGGAGCAAGGCGACATACAATCAAGAGAGTGTCATGACCATCAGGAAGAGAGCCATTTGAGGTGGTTCGTTATGTTGCCCATGAATCAGATGACAAAAACAAAAAGAAAAAGGGAGAACTTAAAAACAAGCTTTTCTGGGAATGACTGGAAATCTGGAACACGCCTCTGCTTTAGAAATTCACTTCAATCTGATTCATCATTTCCAGAGAACAGAAATCACTGATCTCCTTGCAATTTGCTGTTGAGACAGTGGGGAAGGGGCTGGAAAAAAAAATGTCAAGCAAGAGACTCTGGCATCATCCCAGCATTATGGTTCTCAAAAATGCTTAGTGTCTTTTTCAAAGAAAACAATCATGGGAATATTTTTCTAGCTTTGTTTTCCATAAAAATCACAAACAACAAAGACTAGCGACACAGTATTAAATTGGCAAGTTCTCCAGGAGCCTTGAGATAAAGGACCAGAAAAATGCAACTCATGCTATTCTTCATTGTGTGTCACTGTCTCAGCTTGGATTTAGCCACCTCAGCACCCACACATGTGGCACTTCCTTCTCCTGTGACTTCTTCCCGTCACACGTGCGAAATGCAATTCAGTGGGCAGGGTGAGGAGGAAATACTCACAATATATGGCACTGAGTCCACCTCATAAAATCCTGAATCTTTTCTATCGCAGAGAAAGCAAACTTGAAACAGAAATCTATGTGCACGTCACTCCTGTTAGATTTATTTTGGCGGATTTCTCTCTTCATAACCATAGAGAAATCCACCTTGTGATCACACAGGAATCATGGTCATGTTTGAAAACTCTGGTGATGAATAAAAAAAATGAAATGCAATCCAAAGCTACTATATCCAGAAGGCAAAGCTATAAGACCTGGAGAGTGGCTGTGCTACCTACATGCACAGTCGGTTAGCAAGGTCAGTCCGGAACAACTATCCTTGAACACAGAGTCCAGTATTCTTTCTCCCACACCCACCACCAAGTTTTACATCTTCTTCCTCTCCAAGTAACTAATGCCGCAGAGAAAAACCCTAAGGAAATCAACGCTATGCTCCTTCAACCTCTGGAAACTTAGTTGAATATGTTTTCAACAGTCTATAAAGCTTAAAGTCATTGTAGAGTAGTGTAAAAAGAGAATAGATAAATGTGCAGTTGCATATTTTCTTGAGGTTGGACTTTAAGGTTAGTAAACACATCCTAGTGCAATACCCGAGCTATAAGGATTCATTCAGCTGACACCTGTTTCAGGTGTCAATAAACCAGCCACACAGACATCTTCCCAAAGAGCATGCAAGGTGTGGGGAATAGCAAGTGCAAAACCCATAAAGCAGAACTGAATTCCAGGAATAGGAAAAAGACTCAGGTGGCCCCACTGAGAGAAGGCGGGATAGAGGATAGAGACAGGGAGGGGTCAGTGGCTTTAGGCCCTTTGAAACCCTGGATAAGCATTTGGAATTTATTTTTGTGGCAACAGGAAGTGAATACAGGGTTTTAAGCAGGGGTATGATAAGAATCAGACTGATTTATTTTTTAAAAAAATCACTTTAACCACAGTGTGAAAAATGGATTGAAGGACTAAGATAACGCACATGAAAGTCCTTTTGAAAAAAAATATGTTAAGGCAAAATCTAAATAAATGCTGTGACTGTCATTATAGAAACAGGAATACAACCTTCAAAAAAATGCAGTTTTTTTTCTTCTTTTCAAAGCTTGTCTTAAATTTGAGCACTGGTCAAAGGCACATAACTTGACCCTGTTCTGAAACAGTGAATGATAGATATCAAACAGGGCAAGACGGAACTAGCGCAGGACATCGCTAGCTTCAGTCATCATTGCGTCCAAGCCATCTGTGTTGCCACAACTGACTGAAAGAGCGCAGACTCTAACACAGGACATTCTCTGGCGCTTAAAGCTGTAGCCATTTCAGAATTCCACCACTTCAGCTTTCCAAGTTGAAGAGATGGAAAATGACTCTCTTACAAAGCCCAGAGATGCTCTGCTTTCTGAAAGCAGTAATACGAGTGATCCAAGGGGCAGAAATCCTCCCATCTACCCCCTCTAGAGCTGAGAAAGGTAAACATTCCGTGACCATAGGCGTCAAAACTGGGATGATTAAAACTCAACTGGAGACTTCCTACAATGAAGGAGTAGCAAGCTTGTGCACCAGAGATGAAAGCTGTTTAATTTCATTCTACCCATCTCCATTCACTGGACACTATTCACTATTAACCTAAGGTGGAATTCACCTCTAAGGTGACTGCCTGGGGATGATAAATTCCTATGGATTTCAGATAAGGCAGAAAAAAAAAAAAAAAAAAAAAAAAAAAGGAACCACTGATAAATCTCTTTAAGGAAATCACTGATTGTGTTGCTGGTCTCTAGTAAAAGATAATTTAACAGTTCAGGAACAACAGTAGCCACACAATATGAAAAACAGTTGAGGTTTTGATTTTTTTTTTTCCCACCAGAATAGACAAACTGCTAGAATACCTAGCTTCCTAACGAAACAGATTTGAGTTAGAATCTTGGTTCCATCTCTTGCTACTTGAGTGACCTGTAGATCATTATTGGAAAATTAAGTCATATTGACCAGCACAACAGATTGTGCGATTGTGTGTGTGAAGTCTATTGCAAGCACCCACAGAAAGCTTATTCCATGACAGATTACCCCAAGTTAGCTTTGCTTGAGAGTGTTCCAGAAGTATCATGACTTATAAAGACTCTACCTAAAAAAAAAAAAAAAAAAGACTCTACCTGCTTACAGATAGAGAGGACATCTTCAGGAGAATGGGAATCCTTAAAACAGGACCCTCTAGAAATGTCCTCCATACCTACACTATTCTTAAAATATAAGATTTAAATTGAAAATCAACCATTGTCTTAAAGCTGGTGGCTTAAAGAAAATGATAAGCACTAAACTTCTGGGGGAATTTATATTCATATTTTTATATGAAATAAAAGGAGCTTTGGACAAAAATAAAATATGCCTTTCCCAAAATGGGTTGTCAGAACCCAGAAGGCAGAGTAAACAGAAACTCACGGTAGGGTATGAGACTCTATTGTCCTGGCCATGGTTAAGAATGAGGTCTGTCTGGTGTGCTGGAGAGCTGGGGATGGCAGCCCCGAGAGCCACGTCCTGGTCCACCACTGCCAGCTGGGTCACCCTTGGCAAACCGTACCCATCACACCCTCTTGAAGTTCATTCATCTGTTAAATGAGCTAATTAGCTGAGACCTTACCCACAGGTCCTGTCAGACCCAGCATTTTTATATATTTATGGCCCCAAGGTCACAAGGTCTCAGAGAACACGTTAAGTGGCACAATATCCCAATATTCGTTTCTGGCTCACCCAGTTTTGGACCCGAGTTTTCAGTTTCTGTTTACTCTGCCTTCCGAGTTCGGGATTTGAGGTGCAAGCCCTCATCTCAGGGGAAGGACAGAGGCTCACAGCTGTGAAAAAGAAAAATACTAACCGGAAGTGGGAAAATGGAACAGGAAAAGACAGCAGGCAGAGTACATGGCTTTGACATAGATGTGGCTAAATCTGTGGGTGTGAAGTATGTGGATTTTAAAAAGAAAGACGGAGCAGAGTGAAGGGATGAAGAGAGGGATGTGCTTGTCCCAAGCTCACAAATCATGATTGTTTTGCCACGTGGGTTGGGGGAGCTCTGATCCAGAGCAAGACTTGGCATGTGATCCATTGAGTCTTATCGGGGTGACATAGACCCCCAACGGCACTTAGCTAATTACGTACCCAACACTAGATTCTAAATTCCTGATTTTTGATCCCCCCCAGGGGTTGTATCTCATCAGAAGTTAGAGAAAAAGTTGTGGTGCCGTGTGGGGAAGAGCTGCTGAGAACTGGACTGCTAGGGATCGAGAGTGCTGGCTTCATAATTTATGGGCTCACCCCTAGATGTTGACTTGAACTGTTGTCGTTCATTCCTCTTCAGAGTATCCTGCTACTGCAGAAACAACCTCAGAAAGAAGCACAAGCATGCAGTGCTGTAGGACTTGAGGAGAAAGACTGGCCTGGGCAGCTCTTCATGTCTAGACCATTGCTTAGTGCACACCACTGAGAACCATAATGTCATCTGGCCATGTTGTGGATTGTACCTCATAATCCCAACCACCTCAAACCTGAGTGCTACTTCTCTGCAGATGACCAAGCCGTGCACATGACTGGAAGTGCCCCTTCCATATCATATAATCAGGAGGGAAGTTTACAGCTGAAAGCCAAATGCAAAATGCCGTGTGCAATTGTGCCAATTCACATGGCCTGTATTCCTCAATGCACAGTAACTATTGCCTGTTGATTGGCTTGTTTTTCCTGGACCTGACGGAGCTTAATTCTCATTCCACACTTTATCATCTGATAGTTTGAAGTCTAAAATTGGGATGCACCTTACATTCAGTAGAACATCCGTTTTATTGGCTTTCTTTCTCTGAGTGATATATAATCATATATGATGAATTTGTAAGGCCTTACACTTTGTGAAATGCAATATTTAAGCATAAATGGAAACCCAGTCTACCATCACTACTTTCTATAGCCTACAGGAGCATGAAGTGTCTCTCTCCCTCTCTTTCTCTTCCCCATTCATGTATGTACATGCTTTATCACAGTCATTCTCTCATTGTTTCCTTCATTAAACTGAGATTTAGAGAAATGCGTCTCTGTGACAGACACTGCCAATCACCAAGTACTGGAGATGATATAATGAGACAAAACTGACGTGTCTTTATTTATCATCTACTAGGAAGACACAAACGTTGATCAAATAACATAGAAGTGAACTACTAAGTACAGGAAAGCACATCAGAGGAGAGCTCCACGGTGCTGTGGAGTGCAGGCCGATGCGAGGACCTAGCCCACACTACTGAAGAAGATGGACTGAGAAGCAGAGAGGGCAAAGTGGAAGGCAGAGAATTTGTGCAGCGGTCATGTCATAGGCCAAGGTCATTTGGCTGAAGGAAGGAAGGCTTTGAGAAGGCCATGTGGCTGGAGCTCAGCACGGACGGTCACAGACGCAGGAGAAAGAGGCAGGGAACCCAACTACAGCGGCATTCTGTTTTTATCTTAGGAGCAAGCCAGAGGTACCGAAGAGATTAAAGCGAGGGAGCGGCATGGAAGGAAAAGTGCTGTGATTCTGTGAAGCTGCTCAAGGAGTGCCGGCTGGGAGAGCTCTGTAGTGGTCCGAGGAGATCTGAGAGGGGAATGTGGACTCAGGGCTGCTGTGCGCGTCAGCTCAGCCGCGCAGACTTCAGCTCTGCAGTGCAGCCCTTTCTGTCGCCTCCTCTCCACACAGACCCTGCAGTGACATCCTGAGAGCCGGACCCAGAAAATGAGGTCAGAATATTCAATAAAAGTTCCTGCCACAGACAGGGGAGAGCTGGGAACAAAGCACAACACACAGGGGGCTTGGGAGTGCATGAGGAGAAGCAGGAAGCCCGGCCCACGTGCTCTGCTAGATACCGCCCAGCTGGGAAGAGATGTAAGGAGCTGGACGCTGGCCTCTGAACCCTCCAGTGCTGAGTCAACCTATTGTACCTCGGGCTTGGTCCTCATTAGAAGCACTGGAGACCTCACAAGCAACTTGGGGGAGAGAAAAGTTTATTTGAAGCCTGAAGAAAAAGCCCTTTATTTAAAGGGAACGCAAAAGATCCTTAGGAGTTCCCCTTCCCCCACCCTTGGAAGATATTGATTTACAAAGTGATCTTATTCCACAGCTTGGAATATATCTATTTCCAGTCCTTGTACAACTACCCTATGAATTGTGATTTGATGAAGCCATACAAGCAACTAATAAAGTCTCTGTATAAAAATGCTATATGTTCTTAGGAAAGGAAAACATAAAACTTCAATCCATGGTTTATTAAAATCCCTAGGTAAGCACAGTTTACAAAACTAAATGCCAATACCTATAATTCACGCCCACGATGGCGTTAGCCATGAAGTACCTGCTATCTCTAACTGCATCCAAGTTTGGTTGTCCTTCAGAAGTACGGAAGATCTAACTCCTAATGGCTTTTTATATAAAAACCAGCTTCGATTGACAGAATCTAATCACTAGAAGGGCAGCAAACAAACCCTGGGCAAAAGATAGCTCCCTGTTATTGTTGTTGTTTTTCTTCCCTGCAACATCTATAGGCATCTGATCATGTAGTTGTATAATTATTTGCTAAGTGAGGATGTTATTATTCTGTTACTGCCTTAGAAAAATAGTAACCTTTCTCGGAAAGATAAAAACATGTGGGTTCTTCCCGCAGTTTGTATATCTTAAATCTTAGGTCATTTTTACAGCAGCTTTCTTCTTAACTCTTCCACCATTTATCTTTCAATTCTCAGCAAAGGCTAGTTTACTTAATACAGGAAGACCTTCACATAACTTTCTGGCATTAATTATTACGGTGGCACTAACTCCCATGTGAAATATTTGCTGCAATGTGTCCCGCAGCCTATTTAAAAAATAATACAGTAAGGGGAAAAAAAGAGAGAGAGATAGAAGGCAAAATACTCTTGATGATGATTTGCTATTTTGCAAGCATTTTACATAATTAATTGAGAGTTTGATTGTAAAGCACAGGACCTCTTCCAAACAGCATTGCATTAATAAGCTAACGTAAACACTGGGACATGGGATCTGCCAGTAAAGGAACCAAGACAGAATGACATTCAAGCTCTCTTCACAGGCTTTGATCTGAGGGCAGTGGCTGATTTTGCTCTTGTTAGACATGCTTCCTGGTGATGGCATGAGAGTGACCAAGCAATGTGAATGACATTAAAATAATACAGCCTTAAATGAAAACTAATAAGCAGTTCTAAAGAGTAGGTCAGCCTGCTAGGATGACAGGCAGTGAATTGCTGTGTTGAAGGCTGGTAGCGAGGCTGCCTTCCTTCTCGTGTTCCTTGCTCTTGTTCCCAGCAATTCTCTGTAAGCTTCTGTTATGAGAAGCAAGCCTAGTAAAACATGGGTTAAATCAAGACTTTAAGGGACAGTGCTGAGTTTAGCAGGCCCAGAGGGAAAGTGAGGAGGTCTTGGTTTCAGAACACAGCACTTGAATCTGTTCTGGCATCAGGAGAGACCTCCTGCAGTCAGCTATGGGGAATTTTATTATTCAAGACCTTGTCTATTGGGAATATCCACCAAATAAATTAGATAATATTTGTCATTTAACCTGCTGGTGCATAAAGGGCCACCTTCACCTCAACACCCAATTCTTATACTAAAGACCCCCAACATACACGCTACCATGTAGAAAGGCATGGATTGTGTCAGGAGGTACCCCACATGGGATCTTGCACACAGAAAGTCTCCAATAAGAGCAAGCTGGTGGATTGGCTGGATGGATATATGAATCCAAGAAATGCATTGCAAGACATTGGAAGACTATCACGATTAAAGGAGGGCCTCGGGATTAAACCAGACCTGAAGTCAATGCTTGGCCACTCCTTGTGTTAATACTGCATTCCTAAGCAAACCCTTAACCTCTCTAAGCTTTATCTCCCCCATTTACCAACTGGGTATAATCATAATACATAACGCATAGGAATGTAAATGAAATGACTTGTTCATATATTCAACAACTCACTTATCCCAGCACTTGGAACACAACAGATCACTCAACAAGTGGTAGTTTTCACACTGGCTTTTCTACATGTGAGAGTTTTCAAGGAGGGAGCAAGCTGAGCATGGTGGTGCACACCGAGGATCACAGCGCTGTTGGTGGCACAGGCCAGAGGATGGCAAATTCAAGCCCAGCCTCGTAACTTAGTAACTTAGGGAGACCCCGTGTCAAAATAAAAAATTCAACACAGGGCTGGGGATATAGTTCAGTGTGAAGGCTCTGGGTCCAATCTCCAGTACAAGGAAGGAAGGAAGGAAGGAGGAAGAAAGGAAGGAAGGAAAGAAGGAAGGAAGGAAGGAAGGAAGGAAGGAAGGAAGGAAGGAAGGAAACAAGGAAGGAAAGAAGGAAGGAAAAGGAAAGGAAAGGAAAGGAAAGGAAAGGAAAGGAAAGGAAAGAAAGGAAAAAGGAAAGGAAAGGAAAGGAAAGGAAAGGAAAGGAAAGGAAAGGAAAGGAAAGGAAAGGAAAGGAAAAGAAAGGAAAGGATGAAAAAGAAAGAAAGAAAGAAAGAAAGAAAGAAAGAAAGAAAGAAAGAAAGAAAGAAGCAAGAAAGGAAGAAAGCAAGCAGCAATTCAGAAACACCCACAAAAGTGAAATTTACCATTTTACCATTATGGTCACTATTTGTTCACTCATTCAAACTTCTTAGGTGATTCATCCCTTTCACAAATATTTATTACCTGCTATCATGTGCCTCTTCTAAGAAAACAATGGTGAATAAAAAAATTCCTGCCCTCACAGAACTTACATTCTGATGGGAAATACAGACAAAAAGTACAGCAGAAAATTTGTAGCATATCAGAAAGTAATGTTGCACATAAATTATTCATTAATTTATATTTATTTATGACTGCTTTCTATAGTGAGTTAATAAAACAGTGAGCTTATATAATACTTTGATAGCAGGATAATAGCTTCATGAACATATCTAAGCTGCCAAAACATGGAGAGAAATAAATTAAATCTGTCCACAAAGCCTCGCTTGGGCAGACTACATTCTGATACTTGCTTAAGAAGCATGGGAAACAGAGATTGTGACGACTGGCACACTGCAGGCTGGGGCAGGGTCTCCAAACACCAACACTGAGATATTGGTTTTAGATCCTAAGAGCCCCCTTAAGTGTTAATTTTCATTTGGCATCATACAGACATCTAAAGAACTACTCAGAGCCATCTGTTCAATTATGATAATGAGGGGTAGTGGGTTTCTCTGGGGAATGTTCCAGAATGTATAGGAAATATGTGTATAAACAGGGCTTTTGCAATCTCAAGAACAAAGGGAAGTGACCACCATCATCCTCCGTGCTACCTATAATCGGAAGGCTGCTGTTCCTTATTTCTCCTCTTAGCTTCAAAGTAAGGCATTTGCTAAACAACAGACTTTAAAGTCAAGTCATCCATTTTAGAGAGGTCAGAGCTTTCTATCCTGTCTCTCTGGGGACTTGAGGTGCCACCAGCCAGCAAGATATTTGTTTCCTATTGTGAGGGCTTGAAAAGACAGCAACAAGTATATATTCATGGACATACGCACACACACACACACACTCATTCATGCAGATCTGTAAATGTACATCAGATACCGGCATTTAAGGAGTTTATGGGGTATTTCATTGCTATTTTTGGACAGTAAAGAAGACAGTTTGAGTTCAAGAGGAAACATAATAGGTTACCTGGCTTTCTGATCCATGGGCTCTAGCAAGAGTCACTGAGGACCATCTAAAGACTGCTCAGACACTGTTCTCTATGTTTACAGTGTCCTAGATGTTCCTTCTCATTGACCTTCCCCAATCCACAGTCACTACAACCAAATGCAAGAACTCCAGTTCTTCTGCACTCATGATAGGATGTCAGTAAGTAGGAACCCACAAGGAAATGGCAGAAAGAAGGTGAACTTCACCACCAGCTTGTAGCAGCTGGTTCTCATGAAGTCTATGGCCATCTCTTACCTTCTTTGCACAAGTATTGCCTTTTCAATGACAATTAGGTATTAGGTGCAATATGTAATTTCTCCTGGAGGCTACTGGTTTATGAAGGGATGGGAAAGCTGCCAGTTTATCTGAACCGCAGTTACAAGTAATAACAGAGGCAATAATTTTCATTTGAATTCTGTTTTTAAGTTAATGAGGTATGTGCAGCCCAGCAAAGGATCTTTTGTGCACATTACCTCTGGGTACCTAAAATAGAAATCTGCCTTTATATTACCCCTTCCTTCTTCCTGTCCTCCTTGTAAGAGCACTTACCATATTCACTTAGAAACTAGTCATAGAGCAACTTCACAAAATGTAGCTGTCATCTTGTGCCCAGTGAGTTTCAGAAAACAAGAACAGTTTCAAGATTTTCCAAAATAGTTAAAGCTACTGTTGCCTGTATATGAAAAGGCGTGTCTCTGGAGGGACAAAAGTACATGCCTGGCCACCAGCACCAGACCTCCTTGGACAGCCACAGAGGTGGTACCCTTCAGAACGCTGATGTTAGAAAAATCTACTGTCAGGAAGTATGTGTCATCCCTCAGGGTGACTTGAAGGCATTATGCTCCTGGTCCATTCGTCAGGCTGGTCTCATGATGCCCACTTTCATGCTTAGTCCTTGCCCCACTGGCAACTTCCAGCCTAGACTTCTACCTTGGGCATATTCCTTAGCCATTGCTTACCCGTCTAGACTGAACTCTCCTCTATGCAGTGTCACAGACAGCCTGTGGAGTGCTGACCTGCTCTTCTGCTCTGATGCCCTGCTTCCTAACTCTTTCTAGATCTGGGTCACTTGTCTTGCACATAAGCTCTTTGCAGGCTCCACACCTGGGGAAACAGCAAGGAGGAGAGCTTTCCAAAATCTCATGGAATCTTTACTCATTCGGGAGGCCAGATGAGAAGGAAGACTGATGTCTGATAAAAGAGATATTATTTTCCAATAAGTTTTAGATATTCAAAACATATGCTGAATCCACCTGAGTACCCATGGGTTCATTTGCAGCGTTTCTTTGGCATTCTGCTTTAATGTGTGAGAAACAAAGCTTACTTTGTTCTCCCCGCTTTTTTATTTTAAAGCGTACACCTGATCAATCTTATTAGAAAACCCTCGGGGCAGGTTTCTTAGTGGTGAGATTCCCTCATACAGCTCCCCATCGTGCTTAGCACCCACTACAGGCAATATGGC
Source organism: Chinchilla lanigera (assembly GCF_000276665.1). Taxonomy (NCBI): domain Eukaryota; kingdom Metazoa; phylum Chordata; class Mammalia; order Rodentia; family Chinchillidae; genus Chinchilla; species Chinchilla lanigera. The sequence goes on along the minus strand of NW_004955480.1, from coordinate 973,283 downwards.
ACGAAGGTATTGCAGATACAGCACAGAATGAGACAGAGATGATTCCTGCCCCAGAAGCACCTATGCGTCACAAATTCTAAACTATCAGAGCATTAGTTGATAATTTTTATTTTGCCATACATTGAGCTGTACAAAGTCATTTCAGAAATTGTCTCCAATTTCAAGTCCAAGTTCAATGTGAGCTGAAGAATTAATGAGCTCATCGCCACCACATACTGCCCCACCCTTGGCCAAATTCCCCATATCCTCTTCACTGCACCCCAAGGACTAGTCCTCAGATGCTTTCCCTACTTTTCTGATCACACCTTTGCCTCCCAACCCTCTCCTCCCACACTCTTTCACTCACTGTTACACAGTCTATCAGAGGTCCATACATGGCCATTGCTGTCTGCCCTCTCCTCTCCCCAGTGGATGAAATGTAAGGCATGGTTCAGCTTCCCGGAAGTGTCTGTTTCCACAACTCCACAGGAGCTCCAAGCAAAAAAAAAGGCCTAAAGAAAGTAGAATCTAAATTTTCAAGGCTCCTCACTGGCCTCATATGAATTCCGTCTTTACTCTCCTATACACGCAATCTCCATTCCCATTCCCACTAGGGTAAACGCGATAAATGATTAGATTTTTGGCAAAAGGAAAGGCAATAATTGCACACATCCCATGCCTGGACATTTAGTCAGTCAATTCATACCAAAGGAAGTCACAGTTGTGAAACACTGCTATGATGCCAAGAATTAATTACCCCCAAATAAGTTCTTGGGGAGGGACCAAGTTTTCCTCATCAACATTCAAGGCAGATGCCACCGCACAAAGAGAAAGGGGAAGAAAAAGCCCAGAACTCTGAACAGGAAAGAACATTAAAAAGAGGGTAGGGACATAAAAGAAGTATACTGTGGCAGACACACGCCTTCCCCCTCGCCCAGTGCTGTGGGACCACACGTCTACAGGGAACTCCAGGTCAGTTCCAAGACCTCATTTCTAGCATCAAGGGTCTGATATTTCCAAACCAAGAACAAGCTCAATATTTATTGTCCTGAAAAAAAAAATAAAAAATAAAAAAAAAAACTTCTCCCTGTGGTCTTAACAGAATAAAGCAAATATGAATAAAGCTGGGTTCACGGATATGAATATGAAAGCATCAGCTAAAGCCAGAAAGAACATGAGCCTATCTGCACCTTGAACTCTCACTTGGATCCTCTCCCTGGTTTCACTTATGGAAGGGGCTGAAGGAAGATGCTAGAGAGACAGGTGGCCGTGGGCACAGGTGCCATCAGGTCCACTGTCTGAACGTACAGATCTTTGACGTTCACACCCGTTTTCTATTGTTGCATTAAATTACTAAGACTGAGGTGTCTTAAAACAACACACGCTGATTATCTTGCAGTTACTGTGGGCCAGAAGATGGGCATATCATTCCGGGGTCTTCTGTTCAGTGTTTACAGAGTTGTGATCTAACGTCTGCAAGGCTGTTTTCTCAACCAGAGCTCAGAGTGCTCTCCTAAACTCCATTAAATTGTTAGCAGTATTCAGAAACTCATATTCATTAGAGAGAGGTCCTCAGCCCCTACAGTCATCTATCACCATAGACATAGCCCTTCCAAAACTGAAGACAGTGCCTATCCCCTCAAATAAGACATGGTCCATTTTTTGAGAGGCTATCACCTGATTAAACCAGACCCACCCACGATGGGCTATCATTTGATTAAATCAAAATCAATTACACCATTGGGGGAATCATTGCATCTGCAAAATACCTTCACCTTTGTTCTATCATGTCACCTGATCACAGAAATGTCATGTTGCTAAAGCATGTCTTGACCACTCTAAAGGGGAGAGGACTAGGGCATATATCCTGGTGGTAGGGATGTTAGGAGGCCCAGTGGAAATTCTGCCTCAGTATTATAATTCTCACTGGGCACTTCCGACTTCTGATTGTTCCTCTAGTATAGAAGGAAATGGGAAAAGAGGGGTGCCAATAGTTCCAAAATGAAATATGACTTTTCCACGGAGAATTCCAAGGGCAAAAAGGCATGAGTTCATTGAACACTGCTAAGATATGGACAAATATATTATTATGTATACCTTAATGTAATAAAATCACTGCTGTGGGCTGCAATATTTGAACTACGAGTAGGAAATTATGGCCCCTAAATATCAGAATTTCACTGGTCACTTCAGCAAAGAAACAGCTCATAAATGTTGTGAACATTGATGGCCATTATTTTAATTCTGTTTTGTTGGAAGCAGAAATGAGAATCGGGATCTTCATACACATGGACATTTGCAGGTCTCATAGTAAGAGAAAGCTGAACATTTACTGAGAAGTTGGCCCACCGCATGGTGGGATGAGAACTGGGAAGAAATGGGAGAGAGGAAGCACTTTCATCATGAGCAAATATTCGAGGTGATTGGCCAAATCTAACCTGCTTTCTCATTGACTTTTCATATGCTCAAAGGCAAGTTTTTTCCCAATATGTGCCTATAAATATATATTAAAATGTCTATTTGTTTAACAAACACCCATTAAATATCAAGCACAAGTCAGATCCAAAGAGTTCCTTAGGCAGAAAGAGCAATGCCAAGGAAAAGTTATCATACATTGTTGCAGGAAAAGCAAAACCCAGATGTGAACCCACAAAAGACTTTCTCAATCCCAGAAGAGCCATGAATATACCTGCACAGGAATCTAGGTATGCAGCCATAGAATTTCTAAATCTTTTCTACTTTTGTTACTGTTCCAACTGTGATAACATATATTTTTGCTTTCTTTATGACCCCTAGGTTTAAAAAAATATGAATAACACATATAAGAATACCAGGTGATAAATCATACCAATAGATCTAAATGGTTGGTTGACTCAGATATCAGTGATCTTGAATGATAATATCAATGTTGATATCAAGTTGTTTAGGGTCCAGCCATAGAGCTCTCACTATAGTCACTGGTTTTGGTGGAGGAAAACCAGGTTTCCGGAAGAGAAATTCTGGGAGCAGGAATGATGAGAACGAGAACGTCAAAGTGAAATATCTACAGAGATCAGCACAGTAGCACTATAGAACAAAGAGTAGGTGAAGGCAAAACTGGGACACTTCAAGGAACGTGGACAGGTACCCCACCACGTCAGCTCACCAGTGCAGGTGACTTGTACCAAAGAGTGTTAAAACTGATTTTTCAAAAGAAAGTTCAAAATAAAACCATGGCAGTCAATTGGAAAATTTTGAACATCATCTGGATCAAAGAAAATATTCAGGTAGCCAAGTGGGTCCTTCCTAGTAGAACATAAAACAATAACAAATTTCATCACCTAATACTGTGCTTGAAATTAGCCTACAGTAGTAATTTTTGACAACTAAAGCACTCTTGAAATGACTGATGGAGGTCAATCTTGTTGGATAGCTAAGATCTCCTCAGCAGGGGAGGAGATTCAAAACAGGGGCAAGTGTTTAAATCTAAAAGTAGTGACCATCAGGAGAGAATAAAAGGAAGATGGGACAGATAAGCACAGGCAGAGGTGGCAAGTGCACAGAGTAAAGAAAAGAGTACACAGCAACAAGGGAAGAGAAAAAATAAGGCAGAACTGGGCATCTCAGCAAAGTAAATATAATTCACCTAAATTGGCATTTAAAAGTCTTCATGGCAAAATCAGTTTTTAAGAAATTTCCAGTGACAACAATAATATTGTCATTATTTATAAAAAAAAAAAAACATAAATAGCATCCGGCATACTTTACAATCTTCAATTTTCAGAATGTGTGAAAGATGAATGGGATCCAAGAATAAAACTCATTATTCCTGGAGTTACTTAACAGACAGAAAAGGTTTATGTCAACATTTTCGAGAGCATTATGGTTTTAGGACAAATATAATTTTTCCCTTGCCAAAAACTTGGAGTAAGAAAAGCATAAGACATTTATAAATGTGCTTTAACTCTTTGGAGAAAAATAGACACATTCACAAGCATTTGGGCACAACCTTACACATGAGCACATATGCATCCTTTCTCTAAAACACCTTTAACTGGAAGCCTTGAGAATTTCAGAAAACTAAGGGTCAAGTTACACTCACGGAAATGATAAATCTCTGTTCATGAAATAATTTTTTACCTATAAAGAAAATTAGAGGACCTGGCTCACTTGTGAGGTCTGACTATAAATAGATATTTATAGCCATTGTGTGTTCCTTCCAAACATTACTTCAATTTTTACTAAATCTGTTGGGATTTATACCCAGCTATTTCAATAAAGACTTGGTAGGAAACTATTTTCAGTTCTTCTCTTTGCTTTTGCTCTCGGAACTGGTACAAGTTTCCTTTTTCTTTTTCTTTTGTTTTCATTCTTTTTAAACAAGTCAGTAAAGGTGTCTAAAATGTCACAAGTTACTTTTCAAAATTTCTATCCAGATAAGCCATATTTTGAAAACAACAGCTAGCCTTTCTGCCCATAACCATTTTAGAAAGTTCTATAGCTTTTACAATTTAATTCAGAGGGTGGAGGGGTGAGAGTTTGGATGGGGGCGGGGGTGGGAAATGGGAACAAAGAATGACTGAAACTGCCCATCAATGCCAGTCAAGCTCCAGTTGGAGGCACAGGTCTCCACTTCTCAAATGTCAGTCAGTCCTCTAATAAAAAATATATATATGAGGCCAAGCGGCTGTATAGTTCTCATTCCTCACGATCTCATTTTCAAATGCTCCTGATCTTTCATCCCCGGCTTACGCTCTCTGACGGAGTGACTCAACCTCTAGCATGTTCACGTTCACACAGCAAATTTCTGGTAAAGTTTCACTGACGTCTTGACTTTTAGAAAAACTATTAGAGAAGATCTCCCCATGATGGGAACAGAACTTCATCCCATTTTGAGGTTTTCTTTCTTCCAATTAAAAACAAATTTCAATCAAAGAATATCTAGATATTACAAAAAATGCAAACATTAAAAATGTTACTATCATCACCTAAGTCTATGCCTAGTGTAGTTGAATATGTGTGTATTTGTTTGTACTGTTTGAGACAAACAAAGGAATGATACTGTTTTGCAATCTAATGTTTCACTTAAATTATTATGAATACTCTTCTGTTAATGATTATCAGCCCAATGGTTTTAATAGCTAAATAATACAGTAGCCACGATCTATATACTCTGTGGTCCTTCCTATCGATCCAACTTTTTGCTATTATAAACAATGCCATGAGGATATCTTTCCATCTAGATCTTTGCACACATCCTTCCATATTTTCTTAGGATATACTCCTAAAAACAGTATGAGAAATAACAATAGAAATCTTTACTGAGTACTCACCTGGTGTCAAGGTCTGACTCAATACTTCTCACCCACTATCTCGTGTAATCTTTATAGAAGCCTAGTTTTCCATGTTAGAAAACTGAGCTATGATGAGCAAAAGGAATTTGTCTCAGGAAATAGTATTTGCAGGTCTGGTTAAATTCAAAGAGTTAGTCACCCTCCAGAAACATCTTACCATCACCAAAACCATTTAAATGCTGCTTTTCAGTTAGATTTAATGCCTCAGAAAACAGTGCTCTGTTTTCAGATTTTCTGGGAAAATACCCAGAAGGAGGATAGCTGGGTTGAATGGGACCTCTAGATCTCCTTTGCTGAGGAAGCTCCAAACTGATTTCCACAGTGGTTTCACCAGTCTGCATTCCCACCAGCAGTGGAGAAGAGTTCCTATTTCTCCATAGCCTTGCCAGCATTTGTTATTGGTTGATTTTTTTTAATGATAGCCATTCTTACTGGGGTGAGATGGAATCTTAACATTGTTTTAATTTGCATTTCTCAAATGACTAATGATGTTGAACATTTCCTCATGTATTTATTTGCCATTTGTATTTCTTTTTCTGAGAAGTGTCTGTTCATTTCAGATGCCCATTTTTGGATTGGGTCTTTGAATTTGGGGGGGGGGTTGATGTTTTTTAATTCTTTGTATGTTCTACATAGAAGACCTTTGTCTGAGGGACAGTCAGCTAAAATTTTTTCCCAATTTGTGGGTTTTCTTTTCACTCTACTGGCAATTTCTTTAGATGTGCAGAACATTTTCAGTAGGATGAGATCCCAGTGGTTGATTCTTTGAAGTATTTCCCTTGTGGTTTGGTTTTTTTTTTGTTTTGTTTTGTTTTTTGTTTTTTGTTTTTCTCCGGTACCAGGAACCGAACTCACGACCTTGCTCTTGCCAGGCAGGCGCTTTGCCGCTGAGCTAAATCCCCAGCCCCGTGGTTTGGTTTTTGTTAATGAACTCTTTGCTTACCACTACATCTTCGAGGTTTTTACCTACTTTCTCTTCCAATAGATTTAGTGTTTCTGTTTTAATATTGAGATCTGTGATCCATTTTGACTTGAGTTTGGTGTATGGTGATAGACTTGGGTCTATTTTGAGTCTTTGGCAAATGGCAAGCCAATTGTTCCATCACCATTTATTAAAGAGGCTATCTTTCTTCCAGTGAGTTTGTTTGGCCCCTTTGTCAAAGATTAGGTGGCCGAGTGTGTTTGTGGTTGCCTCTGTGTCCTCCAGTCTGTTCCACTAATCCTCTGGTCTGTCTTTTAGCCAGTACCAGGTGGATTTTATGACAGTAGCTTTATAGTATGATTTCAGGTCAGGGATTCTGATTCCACCTGACTTGTCCTTGTTGCCCAGGATTGCTTTTGCTATTCTGGGTCTCTTCTGGTTCCAGACGAATTTGAGGAATGTTTTCTCTAGATCTGTGAGGTATGCTAATTTTAGTTTAATAGGAATTACATGGAATCTGTACAGCAATTTTGGGAGTATGCTCATTTTCATAATGTCGGTTCTTCCTATCCAGGAGCAAGGAATGTTTTTCCATTCATTGAAATCCTCTCGATCTCTTTTTACAGAGCACTGTAGTTTTCATTGAGTAGATCTTTTACTTCTTTTGTTAGAATGATTCCTAAATATTTCAATTTCTTGGTTGCTATTGTGAAAGGAATGGTTTCCTTAATTTCTCTCTCAGTCTGTTTGTTGTTCGTGTATATGAATGTTATTGATTTTTGGGTGCTTGTATTGTTCTTATGCTGTTTTGTAAATGGATGTCTGTTTGTTAACATATTTTCCTTCTTTTATTTTTAAAATAAATTTTTTAAAAAGGAAAAAGTGCTCTGAAAATAAGCCAAAGATCTGAGACTCAAACACAAAAATTTTTGCAGATACTCTTTCTTGACAAACAGTCTCTCCAAGCCAAATAAGTTGTCCAAAACCTCTTAAACCTTTGCTCCATATCACCCACATAGGACTGCAAAGGGAATGCCACAAAGGAATGACAGGCTAATTGAAAAATCGTTCACTGGAGATGCAGGAAGGATCATGCTCCATTTCTGTGGACGTATATAGAAACTGGAAACATGGAATCCTCCCTAAACTGAGCAATTGGCTAATCAGCACACTCATAGGGAAATCATCTGCTTTTTCCTCCTGTGCATGGCTGAATTCCTATTTAATAATTCATGGGAGATGCAAAAAAGAAATCTCCACAGGGGAGATCAGATATCAAAACTCCTTCCACCCCTTTCTCCTGACTGCTCCTAATTCAAAGAAAGCCTGCAGTATTGACTAGGAAGCCAGTCCACCACCTAAGAGCTGATGCTTCTAAAACCCTTTGTTCAAAGATCATTATCATGGTTTTCCATTAGCAGGACTAAGTAAACGCTTTCCTAAATAACCCTGTCAATGGTTTAAAAAAATTATATTTATTTTTGGAAGAAAGGCTCAATACAGTCCTGGCAAGGGGATTATATTGATCTGCATTTTGGAGGATCCCCCCCACCTGCCTTTTTGGAGGGACAATTAATATTGACTGTACCTATCATTAATTTTCCTCAGTCAGCAGGGGCTTTTAGGTTTTATAAGTACAATATCAATACGGACTGTCTTAGGAGCTCTTATTTATTTCATGTTTTTCTCCTGTATTCAATGTTCTCTACCTTCACAAGACAATCTTTTGCAGGTTTAAGGCAATCTGCTACTAGAGAAAGTCACTTCAGAGCTTATAAGAAGATGAGCTAGCCTAAGCTTTCCAGAGGGATCAGGATACGTGAGCAATGCTATGATGCCGCAGCGACAGTCTGGCTGGCCAGCTAGGGATTGGAAGCAGGTATCTAGGGCGGAGTTGGGAGAAGCAAGGAAGGAGAGAGGAGGAGCATCAGCCCCTTCCTCAACTTCATCCTGAGCACAAGTTCTTGTGCTTGTTGGTTCTTTGCCACACCCAAGGACCAGGTAGACATCTGGATATGCATTTTCTGCCCACCGTGGACATCAGTACTCTGGGCTTAGTTTCATTCCATGACGATCTCTCCTGATTCTGTCATGAACCCTTAAGAAAATAGCACCAAAGATGCCTCTGTGAGTGACAGAGCTCCCTCCAGGCCTCTGCCCAGGCTGTGCCGTCAGGTCATCCTTCCTGCTTTCCACCTTTAGGCCAACACTTCTGAGGCTGCAAAATCAAGAGGGATTTCAGCCACTTGCTGTGCCTCTCACGAACACTTGTCTGTCCCCTGAGCACCAAGGGTGCTCAGATCCTCTGAAATGCCATCTGCAGGTGCTGACCCAGTGAAAGACTCCTGGCCCTGGGAGGGAAGCAGGCTTTCCCTCCTCTGTCCCTCTCCCTCTTTCAGACTCCTAAGAAACTGCAGAGATTCTGCTGGCCAGGCAGCTATCTCAGGAGAGGACGGACCACCCAGTGCCAAGGGCTGCCCCAGTCAGGACCAGCCCTCCCCTAGCGTTCTGTGCTACTTCAGACAGGTCTTCCAGATCACACAGGTCTTCCAAAGCTGTGGCTAAGAGGCACACAGGTCACTTGCTGTCCCTGTCACTGTATGGATGTCCAGCAGTGACACATGCATTCTTTCCTCTCCGGTGTACTTGGAGCTGACTCCCTGCCAGGTGCTAAGCTCTGCATCAAAGTTGTTTGTCCATTCCTCAAATAGCTCACAGGATGTGTTATCTGGGACAGGGGGGCGGGGAGGATGGGGCAAGAAGGGGAGACATGGAGCTATCACAAAAATTGTGATAAATTTAGTGTTAGGAACGAGCACAACCTGTACATATTTGCTTAGCTTAGAAGAGCAGGCTGCTCTGTGCACTAATCGGAGGGCCTTAGGCAAGTTCCTAACGCTCTTAGGGTCAGAGATCTATCGTCTCTAAAATGAAGACAATGAAAGCATCTACTGTGAAGGAGTGGGAGGATGAGACCAAGTAGTGCACGGGAAATGCTGCGCACTGTGTGTGGCCCTAGTGTGAGCTGGCCTTGCCATTAGCATCCCTGTCTCAGGTCACAGAAGACTGAGATCAGTAGGTGAGAGTAGGGGTCAGAGAAGCTTTTGTTTGCATGGTCGGGGATGCAAGAGCCCTGTCTCTGGGAAAGGCTACTTAGTGTGATGTGGCCAGCACGGTGGGGATGGTGGTGAGAGTGGAGATTAAGAGACAGGGGAGGCCTTGGAGGACCTTGCCCTGGGGGACGAAAAGGGAAGGGACAGGAAGTGATCAGCTACGGGTGGTGCAAGGAGGCCTTGGCAGTGGTGTGAGAAGATCTCTGGGGGGCATAGGGGGAGGTAGAAGGCTGCTGCTGTTAGCTCTTCTTTGTGCTCTCTCTCTTTCTGACTCGTTCCTCCCTGTCCCTCAAAGTCTGTCTTTCCTCTTCCTGTCTCATCTCTGGTTGTCTGTCACTGTCCCTGGGCATGTCTTTCTCCTCTTCCCTTCTTTGCAAACCCTGCCTCTCCCTCCCTTGGTACCAACCTCTTGCCCTGCCCTCTTTATCCATGGCCCTTGCTGCCTCCCAGCAAGCACATCACTTCCTGCTTGTGCCTGTCACTTCTTGGTGGACCTCTCCTCTCCCCGTTCTGATGTAGGCACCTCAGGGCTGAGATTTTCTGCCTGTCTGCTCCTTGACAGATTCCCAGCACCCAGAAAAACACACAGCACATCAGAAGCGCTCCCTAGCAAGTCCAGCATTTGCCCTGACGCTGATGAAGGTGAGCCTGTGGCCAGGGAGGTGAAGGCAAGAGTGGGCAGCAGGACGCCTGCCTCAGTAGAAGCCAGAATATCTCACTGGAGGTCAGCACAACCAGTTCTCTCAGATAGAATCAAGCCACAGTAGGCATCACTGTAGGCAAGGGTTGAGTCTAGTAAGGCTCAGGACTGTCCCTTTCAATCCCACATGACTATGAGGCCTACCCCAGACACAAAGCTTTGCTGATGTTTTAAGGCACTGCAATTTCAGAATCCTTTGTTACTGCAACAGAACTCAATCCAAGCTGACTTATATAAAACTGAAAATACTCTAGCAAATATACCTGAAACTAGGATGACTAGTATGTAAGTCTTAACTTTTAACAGTTCCTCGCTGCATAAATATTAATTAAAATCTTTAAAATCATGTACCATTTACCCTTAATTATTTCAACTTCAACATAACTATTTTTAGTTAATACTATCATTTGAAATATATGATTATGTACATTCATGATTTTTATATCGTTATATTAGATATACTTCGGAGGTTTGCTTTCTTATTTAAGATTATAGACAAATATTCACCACAGGTTTCATTAACCTCACTATTATAACAGATACACAAGGCCAAATGAATTTTTGTAATTTTATATCTTGGGGTAGCATGCTACCCGTAAAACTCAACTCAAACTGGCTTAAGTTATAAGAAAGTTTAATTCTTCACATGTGTGGCAGTTGAAGCCCAAGTTAACAAAGAATAGACTGGTTTAAAAAAGAACAGATAAGGGTCAGTTGAGACCCTCACCAATAAGTAAGCAAAGACAAAGAGCAGTGGAAGTCCCACTGCAATGTTCAGGACTCTGCAATTATTTTCTAGCTAGGATACCTTGGGGATATGGAGACTGACAGCGAAGGATATAGATTTATTTACTCCCATACATAAAGTAGAACTGCTATCATCACTATCCAAGAGAAACTAAGATGGGTCGATAAACTCATATCAAAAGCTGTATTAAGCAAAAGGATTTATTCATTCAACAAACACTAGTTGAGCTCCTCAAGTAGATGGGGATCGTACTGCATAGTTGGACTGTGTCAAAGCTGGGCTGCACAGGAATTTGATTCAGAGGATCAAGCATAAGGTAGAATTACTAAGTGGCATGAGGTGTAACCAGAGCAGGTGGCATCTCTGAGAGTCAATAGCTAAGATTGTTTTGTTACAAACCTTCAAAGGAGATGAAATCTAAGCTTCTCGGAGGAGCACATTCCAAAGTGCAGCCAACTTCAGTGGCAGTTTGTAGCTGAACTGTGGTCGTGGGATGTCTATGTTGCAAACAGGGGCATGATTTACTTGTTTCTGCCTTTCCCTTGGGTGTCGTCAGTAGCTGGAGGCCACGGGCTACTCACAACTACCAGGCAGACTAGATGAAGAGATGGAGTGTAGCCTCTGTGTGTATGGATCAGTGTCCAAAGATCTCACTAATGGATACCTTACCAAGTCCAGGGTCGCACTTCTGATCCTGCCACGGGACCTACTCAAAGCACACTCTGGCTATCAAATCCTGACCCAGACACCTGGCCCGGCTTCACCAGAATCCTACCCATGTACCCACTTTACAGAGTCTGAGAGGTGAAGCTGTGTCACAGGATGGAAACAGATGTTGAATGCACGTGAGTGGTTCCACTGGGCACATTCTCCATTCCGTCTGCAGCCAGCTCTTCCTGGGCTCCGTTCCTGTGAAGCAGCTCCTGCCTCACCTGCAGTGTCTGCCAGCATCCTCTTACTCAACTTGATTTCTGCTTTTCTCAACTGCTCTGTCACTTTACTGTCTTTACCCAGTATGACAGTCTCTCAGTTCTAACAGGCAGTGATTTAGAGTCACGTCATCCCATCTGGGCTTTGTTAGAGACAAACTTCAAGGGTTCTCTGGGAATGAAAAGCACTGAGCATGATGTGTCTAATGGCCACCGAAACAGGGCGGCCAGTGGTCAAGCTGTCCCACTCCCTGAGTTCATCCAGTTACCCCACACACATGAGTGCTAGAGAGGGTGGGGATGATCTGCCAAATAGCTGCTGTGCTCTACGGTCCTGAAACACTTATCTGGTAGTTAAGATAATATCAAGTGACAGTTGAAACAGGCTACTTTCACCTAATCTGTGCATGCTGTATGCAAAACAGCTCTGACCCTGGCTTGATTCCTTAAAGCATGTAGGATTTAATTATCTCCCACTGCTATAGAAGTAATGACATTTTACTTAGTACTTTTAATGCCGATAAATAAGTCCTTCTGACAAGTGGGCTGCATCTTACCAAGTTGCAATATAAAGTGTCCCTACTCCTAAACTTGACATTTCCTTTCCTAAAGGTGAAAGTGAAATCTACTCTTTTAAAAGGATCACCCTATAGTTTTTTTTGTTTTGTTTTGTTTTTGCTTTTTTTCCGGTACCAGGAATCGAACTCACGACCTTGTGCTTGCCAGGCAGGCGCTGTGCCACTGAGCTAAATCCCCAGCTCCAACCCTATAGTTTCTTAAATATGACCCACCTAGAGCAATGTGTTAGGCCGTGCATTTTCCGAAGATGGGAAATCTTCAGGTGCTAAGTGGGACAAATGAACAAAGAATGCACGGGCACATGAGGAAGGAGAAATAGAACGATGTAGCTATGCGTTCTATTAACACAGGGCTTCAAACAAACATCTGTGGGAGTCTCAATGCTCTTAGCTACACCCCATCATCTTTCTGTCATCACTAAGACTCCGGATTTGGAGAGTACAGTAGAGATTTATCTGCGGTGATAAAATCTCCAGTTTCTCTCAATTCACATTCATTTCTGCCACCTTTCTTGAAGAAGTCCCTCCTCCCTCCTCAGGAACCATGGATCTGTTCCCACTCCCCAGCCCCACCCCCCACCCCTTAATCTCTCTTATTTAACTGGGTTTGACATCTCTCTAATACTTATTTGGAGCTGCCTGTCACCTCTGCCCAATGCCTCACCCCCTGGCAGATGCGTATTTGCTGCTGCACCACGCAGGGAGGTATGGATATGAATACACAGGGCAGAAAAGCCAGTGAAGCCTCAAGAGTAATAGACAAGGGAGAAGGAATGAGAGACACTGCCATAAATATGTGTGATGTTCAGTGAAGGCAGAGCTGCTCCTCACTAGCCTAAATATAACTTCAGGTTTAGATGATTTCTTAAAGCCCTCATCTCATGCACGGGGAAAAGGACGAGGAGGACTCTTGAATCCTGGAGTTGCCCTGTCATCCCTTGAACTGGTATTTCCCTGTTTCTTAGATCATGGTTCTTTTCTAGAATCTTGCAAACATTATAAATTTGTGTTTGCAAATATGTAGTCCATGATTTGTACCCAATCCAAAGTTATGTTGTATTTGGCCCACATTATACCTTAAAAATTTTGTATGTGTTGTTCAATATTTAAAGTTGAAATATTTTTCACAAAACCCGGGAAAGCTACTTCCCTTAAAAGTTCAAAGGTCTGACAGTCCTGAGTCAGAGCTACCCTACAGTAGCAATGAACACATGCTGAGTTGCAACATTGCCTTATAATGGGGCATGTGACAACCAGTTGGCCACCCACACACACACACACCAGTCCCAAATATCCTCCCCAGGACTGTGGTACTCCTTTGTGTGATCTGGGGGCCTGTGAGTTTCTGATCCTTGCCATAGACCCTCCTGCAGAGTACTGTTTGCACATGTGAAAGGTTTCAAAGTGGGTGGAGTTCTTAGTGTACATTGTCCATCACCCATGGCTTCTCCAGCACAGCAAGTCACCTCTCTGACCTTCAGTTTCCCCATCAGTAGAACAAAGTGTGCATGATCATCTTTTAGGTAACTTTATCCAGTGGTGTGGAAGTGAAATGACCAAAGCCCCTTTAGAATGAATACTGAAAGTAAATATGAAAAGCTCTGAATTGCAAAATATTTTTTTTTAATTCTGTAAACCAACAAATGAGCCAGTACCAACAGCACAGACGTTCAAAGACTCCATAGGGGAAAATTGGCAGGTCTTTAGACACACGCTTCCACCAAATAATTGTCCATCCGGCGCTCTGAGCTGTGGAGTGTCCACTTTGCACAACAGGCAATCATCCACAGTTTGTCTGAGGAGCAGGGTGTGCAGGAAAACGGTGGGATAAGAAACACAGCTGAGAAATCTCTCCATCCACAATGCAGTCTTGTGTGTTTAGGGAGAGAACCAGCGCTCCGGGACTAAATCCTGAGTAAGCAGCTGATAGTGTACATAAATGGCTCTGTTGGGCCTCCCATCCTGACTCCTTTGGCCAAAATTTTATAAATAGGGCCTAAGTATAAATTAGGCCATTCACAGGATGGCTATTTTCTAACGGGTCAGTAAATGTGGTGGACACAGAAGGAAAGCTGTATTTTGCCCACCTGCTTACAGAGTCATAGGCTTTTAGTAGTGGAAAAGATTTTCAAGAGGCCCTAATGTCCCCTTAGTTTCCAGAACAGGGGAAACATTTGACCCAAGAGGTGAGATAATAACACTTGCTCCAGGCTGGAGAGAGAGAGAGAGAGAGAGAGAGAGAGAGAGAGAGAGAGAGAGAGAGAGAGAGTGCTCATACACTGCCCTCTGTCCTGAGTTTCCATGTTATCCTGGGCTCTCTTTCTTGTCTACAAACATAAAATTCAGGGTAGTACTGGTCTCCCAGAATTGTGTGAAGACAAAATAAGATTAGTCATGTAAAGTACTTGGGACAAAGCCTGATACATAGTAAGAACTAAGTAAAGTTAACTCATTATTTATTGCCAGATTTATTTTTGCTTAGGATTAACTGGAAGACAGTGTGGGGTGCAGCCAGGATTTTGCTTGTGAGACCTCTACATACTCACCATGGAACATTAAGCAAGTAACTTAACCACCCTGAGAGTTAATCACTAGTCTGGAAAATGCTGAGAAAATTCCAGGCATAATGTTTATGGAGATGATCAACACTATGTAGAGTACAACAGAATTGCTCAAAAAATAGTTGTAATAATTAACCATTAATATATCGTTAATTTCTAGAAATTGTTTTTGGTTGAAAACCATGGTTCTTCTCAAATAGTGAGTGGGTGATGATTTGATTTCACCCTTGCCCGCCTCCCAAGACACCAGTCAGCACCAATACTAAGGACTAATAGTTGCTAAAAGTGCTTATTATCTATTAAACACTGTGCTAAGCACATTGCATGTATTGATTTGTTGACTTCTCCAAGCAATACTCTGAAATAGGTCATATTATTGTCATCATGCCCACTTTATAGATGAGGAAAATGTGGCTTGAGAGAAATAAAGTAATTCAGCCAAGGGCATACCCCTAGTAGTAGGAAAAACTGGAATTTACAAACAGGCCTGGAACCTCAGGATTCTCCAAAGAAACAAAATCTGCTGTTTTACCAGCTCCCAAAGGAAACAAAATCCATTATCACAATCAGCTTTGTAGCTGGTCATTTCTGCCACTGTGTTTAAAAATAAATGGGCAGAGATTTTAAATGATAAAAGAAAATTTAATTTCTTTCATGGAATGAAAACCCGACAAACTGTTTTCCGACAAACACGACAGTTGAGACACATTGGCATGTGGAATATTAACTGCGTCAAATCAAATAATCCACCCTAAATCATTATCACAATGCCTCTTGGAATGTTGCCCTTGTCAAAATGAATGGCTGTATTTGCTGAGCACCTATACTACGCCAGGGGCCGTCTGTGAGTCTCTGAGATGTCACTTAATCCTAGTGTCAGTTGAGCGATAAATGACCAAGTCAGAACTTGCTTTGCAGCAATACCATTCTGAGTTCAAGCTCTGTACTCTGAGTCAAGGCAGAATGTGGAGAGAATAACAGAGAAGCTTCTGGAGTCAGCTGCCTGCCGTCCAGTGCCTGCCCTTCATCTCTCTAGCTCTGTAGCTGTGAAAAGTTACTTCTGGTGCCTGCATCCTCTCTTCTACAACATGGAGAAATAAGCATTCCCAAAAGGACCGCATGCCACTTGTTCAGAGAAGGGCTCCTCAAAGAACACCCCATGAACCACACAGCCTGCATCCAGTATGTCATCAGCCCATGATCAAATAAATGCTGAAACTGATATTTCAGAGACTGAGTGTGCTCATAGACTATAATAATAATATCCTGTTCTCTATGGCATTTTTTATTTAATTTTTCTACTCACTAATTTAAACAGATTTTAATAAGGTAATAGTCTATGACAGAATGGAATTTTAAGAAAAGAAAAAAATAGGAAGAGAATCCTTCCCCAAAAGTAGTTTGAGAAGCACTGAATTAGATGATTATACATTATGCAGAAAGTTCTGTAGTTCTGTTAAGTACTGATAAAATTATTTAGTATACTGTCACTCCTCTTCTTACAAAAAGACACCAAAATTTACATGGTGTCATGATACATTCAGAGACAAAGAATGCTGGTAACTTTCCTGACCAGAGCTTGGCTTCCTCCTGGCTCTGTTTCATGATTTACAAAAAGAGACCATCAGAAAGTTCTGAAGATTTGACTGGACCAGATCAGTGGGCTTCTATGGGGCCTATTAATGGAAAAGATAGAAAATAATTCATTCTCCCAACTTTTCCCCACCTCATGTTGGACATGCTCCTATTTTCCCAGTCATAAGTCTTTTGCCTTGCCTTACTTTAACTTTTCCCTCACTCTTCCCTTCTGCTTACAGGTAGTATTCAGAATTTATTTATCAGAATTTATTTATTTATTTATCAGGGATTTATCAGAAGACTTGAGCAAAGACCCATCTGTATTGGAAATCCTAGTTCTTCTCTTCATCTGTATAATTTTAGGTATGTCACAAATATCTCAGGGTCTTGACTACCCCATCTGAGTAGTTGGTCTTGACTACCCCAGCTTAGAGGAATAAGCAGGTGGCATTCCATGAGGAAAACATCCAACAGACTCTGTCCCCTTGTCCAGCCATGTCGTCATTGGTAGAGGTGGGTCAGGTGAGGGAACAGCAAAGCTGAGAAGGGAGTTCCTTCATTCTTCTCATGGACTAATGCTGAGACTCCCAAATGCCCATCAGAGCACAGGCAGGAGGACTATCTTCACAGCCGAGGTCACGGTAAGGGACTGAACTATAAATTAACATTAATAACCTATTGATGAGAACAACAGACCATTGACCAAAGTGAGTGATTCTACAAGAACTGAAGTAAGTGCTACACAAAAGTGCCTAACACAGTCAGTCTGTGATTTGCTTTAAATGTCTTCGCAGTGCAGTGGGTCAGAACTTTAGGTTTCAACGAGGGAAGGTTGCAGGTAACAGAAGACAGAGTTACCTGTAAAAAGACATCTAATGCCTCCTCAAACTCCCTCCCTTCCCCCATGTCTCAAGACAAAAATATGGTCATGACCAGAAAATACAGCTGTCCTCCATCGGTAGGGTCATTTACAATGGTTGATGCCGCCAGTCTCGGCAAAGTTTATATTTAGTGTAAATAAGTTAGATTTGAGAAGTTAATGAGTCTCACTACCCAAGCTGCTTCTTAGTAATTCACACAACTTGAAGAAACCTACTAAAAATAAGACCTTTTGAGCCATATACCATCTTTATGGAGATCATTAATATTTCCCCATAATGCAGCAGTTACCAGTCCCATTATTTCCCTTAATCACCTTCACGCTCCTGACCCACAACGCCAGCTCATCCTCAGTCTCACTTGTGTCAAAATGCACTCAGATCCTGTTAGCTTCCCTTTCCCTAGGTGACTGTCACCTCCGTGCACCCTCATGAGACCTCAGGCAGAAAACTGCCTCCTCGCAGCTCACCCTGCCTCTGCTCAACCCGGGATACACAGACAAGGCTGAAATGGAAGGGAAAGGGAGAAGTCTTTAAAAATCTTAAAAATGGTGTGGAGGCTGGCCTTTGAGGCCAGGCCTTACTCACTCATTTATTCATTCACTCATTCTTCCAGCAAATAACTTCAAGTAACTAACCAGGGCTGGGTGCAAATTAAGATACTCAAGAAGCAGGAAGTCAAGATCTTATCCCTGCAGACAGGGTAGCAGGCAGGTGAGCACGAGTTGAGAGAGGAGTCAGAAAGAAAGCTATCACTGCACTGAGGCTAGACTGGTTAGTAGGACTTGCCCAGGGATGAAAAGGTGGTGGTTGGGCAGGAAACCTCATCCTCAGCACAGACAATTGCTCCATCTTGTCCTTTGCCACATCCCCAGCAAACACACAGAGCCTTGGCCACCATGGGCACTCCACAAAAAGGAAGTGAGCGAATGGCCCAGAAGAATGCCCACAACAATCTCCTCTCTGGTTGCCTGTTATTTCCTGAGACAGGGCCCCATTCCTATTACCTTTCTGACCCCTTTATGCCCATGATGATTCATGCTCCCCACTCCAAGGTGTCCCTGATCCCGCTTATTCTATCACATGACAATTCACCTTCGTTCCCAGCTCCCCATCACCAAGACACAGGAGGAAGAGGAAGAGAAGCCTCCTGAGTAACAAACTTTATATAGGGCCCCTTTCAACGAACAAGATGCCCAGAAACATAAATGGAAGCAGGTGTGAAGGCAAAGGCAGTTGTATCTCACCTCCAATTGTTCTGGAAACACAAAGCAAGCATTAAAGAAGGATGGCTCAACCTTGGTACTATTAACACTTTGTCCCAAACCATTCTCAGTTGTAAATGTGTGTCCTGTTTGTTGTAAGAGCTTAGCACCATCTCTGATCTCTACCAACAAGATCTCTACCCTCAGTTGTGATAACCAAAAATATCCAAATATTGCCAAGTATTTCTATGTGGGGAGCAGTCAAAGTCATCCCCAGTGAGAACCACTGCTTCAAACTTGACATAGCTGGAGATGATGGGCCCCACAGTCTCCCTCCCCTTGAAAGTCACCAGTGTTCGCTCATGCAATCTCAAAAGACTACTGCAGAAGGTCAGTATTAGAAATTGCCTTGGAGAACACTCAGTCCAACCCAGAATGCCTGGGAGCAAACGGAAACCCAGGGGAAAAGTGGCTGTCCTGAGACTGCCCTGACAATGGTGGCTGAAAGGAAATACTGACTTAGCAACAAGATAGATGCTCCCTTACAATAACAAAGTTATGATGATAATAATAGCAATAATGGTACAAACCAATACTCAGTAGTTGCAAAGCATCACTCACCTTTTGAAGGATCCTTATGTATTTTCTCATAACCCTTTGACATAAAAATCACAGACATCCTGCTAAGCAAGTATTGCCAGTTGTATTTTTACAAATAAGAGAGAGAAGTTCAGCAAGGGTAAGGACCATCGTACCCATGATCCTCAAGTGGCCCCATAACAGAGATGAGACTCACATGGCTCCCAGTCTGCTTTGCACTATTCGAGCACCTGTGGTATTCATGCTCCTCCTTGGGGACCAGCTTGAGGCTCACCACTGTCCCACTGATCCTCCGAAGTTTGTGACTGAAGCTTCTGCTTAGTCTGCCTAGCTGTGCCTTCTGCCCTTTAAAACACACTCTCCTCTGACATTTGCATTTTTAAACCACACTGGTGATAGTCTTTGGCAACTGATGTCATCTATCTAATCCAACAAGAATTTGTTAAGAATCCCTGATAGGGACAACCTCCTCACTCAGCAGGACTAGTAAAGCTAAGGGTATTTGTTTCCTTTTTAGCTCTAGTCAAGCTTTGTCAAGATTTGTCTAGTCAAGATTGTTTGTTGATTTGTCCACTCTCCCACTAGACAAGAGGCTCTAAGATGGTATGCGTTAAATCTGTCCTGGTCATTCTTGCATCCTCCAAGCCTAGCACTGACCACATGCTCAACCAGTGTCAGCTAAACCCTGTGGAATGTGTGGAATGTTTGCTCCTGGCCATGTGCACTTAGATATTTAATGTTGTCTTATTTGGTTGCACAGAAACTTTACATGAGGTGTAGCTCCGGGTCAGGAATAAAAACCTAGGAACTGACCTTTTTAAAGAAATTGTTCTTCGTAACATAACTGGTATGTAGAATTGCCCTAAAATAAGTCAGAAGTAATTTAGAGGCCCCGTTAATATGTACAGTAAATACAAAGCACATTATGCTTCAAAGTGAATATATATAGTGAATGTGTGTGTGTGTGTTTATGATTCACATACATGATTACAAAGAAGCTGAGCAGAATAGTATTTAAGAACCTTAGTTAAGGAGCTAGATTCCTAGGTCTCTGCATCCTTACTCCACCACTAATTATCTATATGGTTTAGGACTTGTAATTTCTCTCTGTCTCAATTTCTTCTTCTGTAGAAAGGACTTGCTGTTAAATTAACTTATCTCCATTTCACAGATGAGGAAATTTAGGCACAGAGATATTAAGTAACTTGCTCAAAATCACACAGATAGTCTGTGCCGAAGAGCTATGATTTAATGTGGCCATGTTTATAAAGGGCTTAAACACTAACTAGTACAGAATAACTAATGTTTATTTGCCACTTGATATTTTCATAATAACCGAGACAGAAGGAACAAATACACACACACACACACACACACACACCCCTCAATTAAAGAGCAGAGAGCAGTACAAGAGAAAATCAAGAGTACTACAGAGAAAGGTGTCACAGGAGAAAATAATCTTTCTATGCCCCACAGGAAATAGCACCTTGTATTCAGGTTTTTCCTATCCCATTTAGAGTTGAAAGAACACATCCTTGTCTCTGACATAAGCCACCCTTTTTACTAGCATTGAATTCAATTTAGCTTTATATGCTGTTTTAAAAAAAAGAGGCGCACAATTCCAAAATGCCTCCAAGTGGCTGACAGAGGGAAGAGGCACGCGTACAGGCATACAAAAGCCGTTCCTCCTGTTTCATGCTGCTACCCTGTGTGAAACTGACTAGGCGGAGCTCTTGGAAATGGCTCCAAGTGCCTGGGAGAGATGAGGACTTTGTGGCGCTGGGTGATGGTTTGCTTCTCTCTGACTCATATTCATTTACTGCTACATTTAAGCTGCTTTCAAACTAGTTTTCCCCAAGAAATGCCATTCATACCCAAATGGCAAAGCTCCAGCTCTGAAGCCTTAGGGTGCTGGTGATTCATTTTCCCTTCAGCATCCTAAGCATGTGGGTGAACCGAGTCTTGGGCAGGTCAGCAGTGCCACCACCTCATAAATAAATAATCCTGTGGATATCTGCTAGACATGCAGAAATATATCTCCGAACAAAGAAGCCTCATTATTTCTCCCAAACATTAGCTCGGAAGTCAGTCCTCCACCTTTTTCTTTCAAGATACTTAAAAAGGAAGGGAGAGAAAAGAAACTCCCCAATGTTCTTTTTCCATTTTGCCATTCTAAACACAGAAGTTGGAAATGATTCATGTTCAATAAATAAATTACAAGGTAAAGCAAAAGAGATGGGGAATCTATAGGTTCAGTGAAACTTTTAAGTTTAATCGACATACCAACCCACAGCGCTATGTGGGCCTTATTTAGATCAGTATTAAACACAACATTAAAAGGTTTATTTAGAAAGTGGGATGTACACACAATGCACTACTACTCAGCCATAGATAAGAATAAATTTCACTCATTTGCAGGGAAATGGGTGGATGCTGAGGCCATAATGCTAAGTGAAATAAATCAGACTCCGAAAGTTAAACATAGCATGGCTTCTCAATATATAATTTAAGAGCAAAATAAAGGAGAGATGATAGGAAGCAGGGAGTTACACTCTGTGGACAGGGACTAGAGATCTGGAGAAGAGTGGCTGGGGATTTAGCTCAGCGGCACAGCTCCTGCCCAGCAAGTGCAAGATAGTGAGTTCAATCCCCGGTACCGGAAAAAAAGAAAAATAAAAGAGATCTGGAGAAGGAAAAAGAGGAGAGGCTGAGAGAAGGGGGAGCTCAAATGATCAAGATTATACACATATAAATTATATATGTAAATTCTCCAATATGAATGTAATTACTAATGATTGCCATCATAGCCTAATAAAATAGTTAAAAAATACGACATTTGTAAAATTGGAAATGTTAACATTGACTGGATACTTGGTGGTAATCCGAACGATTACTCAATTCTTCCATAGATAATGATATTGCAGTTGTTATCCATTAAGTGTACACTATGGAATATTTACAGGAGAAGTAATTTCTTGGACTTGCTTCAAAATACTACGGTAGGGGGTGTGGCTTGTGGTGTTAAAGAAACAAGACTGGCTGTGAATTGCTAACTGTTGAAGCTGGATACTGGCTACATGGTGTGGTTCCTTATACTAGTGTCCTATTTCTATATATGTTTGATGGCAAAAATGCAATAGATTGATTAACTTTTACAGGCACAAGAAAGAAAAACTGCAAAGAAAGTGATTAAGAATAAAAATAGAATGGTTTTTTCCCCCTCCTGATCAAAGTGCCAGGTATGGTCCTAGCCTTCTGGTCTCACCAGCCTCCTGGGAGGTGAGTGGGCAATATAGTGGGTTGGCCTTTGCTTTGTTTTGTTTTGTTTTTTGGTCTTTTTGAGACAGGGTCTAGCTATGCAATTTAGGCTGGACTTGAGCTCACTTTGTAGCCCAGGCTGGCATTGAACTTGCAACGATCCTCCTGCCTCATCCTCCTGAGTGCTAGGATTAGAGGCATGTGCCACCACACCTAGCTAGGGTGGCCTTACAGAAAAGGATATGGGGCCCTCTGATGAGGTCTGGAGCACACTGTCTTCCTCTACTGAAACTCCCAGTCTTTGCTAATTCTGCCTCCTCCATGAGAATCTATCTTACCTGAGAAAGAAAGCCACTAGAACTAGGTGTTGGTCATCTCTCTGCTTCTGAAGAACCCTACATATGATCTGAGACACAATAAAATTGGTGAGAAGCACTTGTTGAAACAAGCCAGGCATTGTGTGGCTCTATAAAGCCAATAAATTAAATTGAATGTTAAATTTCAATCATCATATGGAGCAATAATTTTAAAAAAAATTTTTGACATTATAGATTAGCTTTTGCAAGTGGCTCTACATGTTTAAACCAATGTTTCCCAATGTATAAATATGACAGTGGTTCACAGGTAATAATGTATGGCTCATAACCAAGTTTTCTTTGGGAATTACATATTTATTTTTAATGTCTATTAAGACAAAAGTAATCAGCATTTACATAGATGCAATAGCTTAGAAAATGGCTGTAGTGATTTATATTTTAAATTATTAAGTAAGTACTTATGCTGTTGGTAAGGAGTCACAGCAAAAATGCTAGGAATTACTATTCATAGGCTTAAATAATGTTATCTCAGAGAACAGCTAACATGTTTACTTCTCATAAATGCTTTTATTGTGTAGCCAAGCATTTTAGAGTATGGACTTTGGGACCAGACTACCCAGGATCGATTCCTCTCTTTTCCACTGAGTGACTGTGTAATCTTGGGCAAATAAGTTGACATCTCTGAGCCTCCATTTCTTCATCTGCAAAATGGGGACAATAGCAATATCCATCTTGTGGAGTTATTATGCGAATTAAATATACAGCATTTAGATGAAGGAATAAAAAAAGCAAAATCACTATATATCAACCAGAAAGGCTCAAATTAAAAAGACCAACAGTATCAAACATTAACAAGAATGTAGAGTGACAAGAATACTCATACATTTTGCTGGTGAGAGAGTAAATTGTTTCAGTCACTGTGTAAAACTACTTGGCAGTGTCTATGAAAATGAAACATATGTCTACCCTTTGCCCCTGGAATTCTACTCCTAGATTTATATCCAATGAAACTGAGTATGTGTGTCCACCTAAGTTATGATATAAAAATATTTCTAGTGGCTTTAACTATATGAGCCCCAAACTAGAAATCCCAAAGTGTTCACCTACAGGAGAATGAGTAGATAAGTTGTGGTGAATTAACACAACAAAACATAGCACAGCAGAATAGTAAATGACCATTAATAGTGTTATTAAAATGGGGAGAGTATTATATACAGTTTGTTGAGCAGAAGGATATAGACAAAAAAAGCTTAAAATCCTATATGATTCCATTGATATGAGTACAAGGACAGAGAAATCTAATGGATGATAGAAGAAACCTATGGAATGGTTACTACTTGTAGGGGGTCAACTTCAAAAAGGCCCAGGGAACCTCTAAGAATACTGGAAATAGTGCATATGCATAAAAATCCATGAGCTATAAAGTTAATATACTTTAAATGCTTTATATTTTATGCATGAATGAAATCAATTTTCATATACAGTACTTAGAACAATGTTATACAGTACCTACTGAGCACTGTGGAAGTATTTGAGATTATTATTTACTTTCATCTATATGCTCCAAACTGTCTACCTGCATTTCTTGAGGAGCATAAATGTGCTACAGTGACACAAATGTTACCAAACTCAGCCCCATCTCAAAGAGTGAATAAAGTATTTGAAGAGACCTGCTACTCTGAATAGTCAATTGCTCTGGAAGCATTACAGCCTAACAGTTAGACAAAGAGGCTCTGAGATCAGAAAAACATTCCTCGAGTTCTTCGTTCTGCCACTGACGAGCCCTAGCAATGTTACTCAGCAGCCATAGTCTCAGTTTAACCTTTGAGATGTACATGTCTAGAGAGGTTGTTTCCTAAAGTCATTCAAGACGCTGATAAAAAAGTTAGCTACTATTACTATTATTAGATTGATTTAATCTTTAACTTTCAAAGAAAAATGATCAAGGCTAACTCCGGAAAATTTAGTCATTAATTACAATTGAGTTGGCGGTATTCCCAGGTTCACCTTCGTTTGACTTATTTCGGAATGATTATGTAGGCATCACCTCAGAAAGGCTACATAATCTTTCCATACTACACTGGAGTATAAACTCCAATTTATTTACAGCAGTGCTTGTGCAAACCTGTCAATATGGCAGTCAATTATGATTTTATTTTTAAGTATTATCTCTATTGCCAGCAGAGAGAACATGACATTCCTAGCTGTATGTTTGCATTCATATCTTGATTACTGACAGATTGTTCAATAACATAAAAGAAAAAATTTCACAGTGGCTGTCTGTACATGTGAGTATGTATTGCACCGCACTTTTGCATGTGTCTGGGTGACCTTGCCCAACCACCTGAGTGCCTCCTCTCTGTACCCAATGACATGCTGTGTGTATGTACTTTTATCACTGCATAGATCACACCATAGCTCCTTTATCCATTTACCTGGCTGACAGCCCCACTAGATCCTAAACTACTAAAAATCAAAAGCCGCAGCTTGTTCATTCTACACCCACCAGAACTTAGCATGGTGCCTGGTACAAAGCAGACACTCCACAATTTTGTGTTGACCTAAATGTCTAGATGATCCAGGTTGCTGCCAGCCTAAACAGCAGCCTTTTAAAAATCAAACAAGATGCCCCTTTCTTCTAGAAAAAGCAGACCACACTAGGGCACACAGTTTAGCACGCTGGGAATGGACTGGATTTTGGTCCCCCGCTTGCCTCCTCAAATGAAGTCTTCTGTGCGGTAAACAACCTCCAAACCTAAGTGGATGGCCAAGAGAATGTTACGACCTTGCAGAGCAAAATAGCATAAAGTGCCTACGGCTTTGCTGCGCACACCTCTCTTCCTCGGAATGACCTCTAACCTCCTCTGTAAAACTGAATCTGGATGTCTTTGTCACCATTAGATGAGATTGCTATAACTCAAAGGTTACCCAACTAATGGGGAGGTGCTGTAGAGGTTGCCTAAATGTTCCTTTAATAGGCAGGATCAGTAACACCCCTCCTCTGTAGCGAGAGCTCCACCTGAGCCAAAGCAATTAGCTCAAGCCTGGACCCAAAGTGTAAATGATACTTATGATTCAGGCACGAGGTACTGGAGTAATTGGCTCTCTAGACGCTGACCCTCCCAGATTATTTGGATGCAGTGCTCAGTTCTGATTCTCTCCCCCAAATGAGTCAAGAGCAAGAACGTTCTGTATGCAGGCCCTGACACAATTCACTCCCAGTGCGCTCTCTGGGGATGATGTCCTGTCCTGTATCTTAAAGGTAAGTGAAGGCATCTGGCTTACATTACTCCTTTTAGTTTCTTTTTTTTTTTTTTTTTTTTTTTTTTTTTTTTTTTTTTTTTTTTTTGTTTTTTTCCGGTATCGGGAATTGAACTCGCTACCTCGTGCTTGCCAGACAGGTGCTGTGCCACTGAGCTAAATCCCCAGCCTCTAGTTCCTTTTCTTCCCTCTCCCTTCCAGTTGTGTTTATGAAGGCAAAGAGCTGCATTCAGCAATGGACCCATCTCCATGTTAATTCTTAGTTAAACCTTATAAGTGCACCCCAGACACTATAACAAGATAGACACTCAGAATCTAAATAGAGCAGGTGATATATGGCTGAAGCTAGCAGATCCTCCCTCTTCACTCCTTAGTCTTGGTATTTCCCCACAGAACACTGGCAGCCTTGCCTCACATCACCACAGAGATTTAATAGCTAAGAGCTACAGTGAGGTCTTGTCTTACACAATTTAATTACACTCACGAAACAGACAACAGTGCATTTACTGGCCCACCATTAAATATTATCATAAGTAATTTAAACTCAACATCACTTGTCCAAATATATGGACAAAATACATTCTGTCATCCCCGAGCTGTAATGTTGCCTCCATAACTGTGAATCATGGACAAATCCACAGTAATTTATTCTGCCTTCCAATTGGAAGCATATCTTTAAGGGAAAAAAGTCAGAATGTGCAACACTTTTGATAGTAAACTTGTCCACCTGCTATCCAACATAAATTAAGGAGCCATACTTTAGTGATTCAATTACACCACAGAGTAATTGAAAATACACAATTACAAGAACTTGAAGTTCTTATGAGAAATATAATGTCTGCATTCCAGATTCCCAAGTATTTGATTTATAATTGGAATATTGGCATAATATTCTATATTTGAGAGGAATTGTTCCCTTCTGGATGATTCTAAAATCTGAATATTTAAGGCTACAAAGATCTTTAGAGTTCATCTTGGTTAAGCCCTTGTTTTATATCTAAGGGAGAGAAACCCAAAGAGCAGTCAGGTTATAAAACATGAAGGGAGGTCACAAAAAAAGATCTCTGAGCCCAAGTTAAAAATTTTAGGATCATGTTCAAACTCATAAATCTCTGTAGTCAGACAAAACTCAACCTCAGCAATGCACAATCTCATATGGTTTTGTTTCTTTCTCTGTTAAAGAGATGATCATCCCTGGAGCAAGCAGACAGAATGTTACTCAGTTAAAAAGAGTTGGCTTTGTTCCTTCCTTTGTTAAATAAGGATAATAACTCCTAAAGTAACTAGCAAGGAATAGGTTGAAACTTCCAGAATCGTCTGTGGAAATCCATCCGCTAAGGTATTTAGCATAATGTTAGGCATACAGTAAGTACTCAATAAAACATAGCCACACTGGCACCATCCACACCAGCACTACCTATATCATTTCAGTCTTCTATTTAAATCTTGTTGATGTTGTCAATTTTGAGCCAATTATTCAGCCACCAAATAGCATGGTTATAGATTCATAATAACTAGAACAGCTTTGCATCCTATCCTAAGGACATACAACTAACAGTAGACTTTTGCAGCTTAAATAAGTGCACAAGCTAATGAGCCACTAAACATCTGATACTCGGTTTATATCCTGGACTATGCACTAGCTAGTTAGGTTTGTGTTAGATACAACTTCATCAGATCAGTTTTCCAACACCAAGCTGACCCAACCAACCACACACATAGATCTACCATCCTACTCTGTAACTCTCAGAAATAGACTTTACATTTAATATAGAAAGATTTCATTCCCATCACTGACCTCTGTTCTGTCACTTGACAAAAGAATTCAGAGCCTCTTTAAAGCCCAAAATAAACACATGTGATCAAATGCTAATTTAGCAATAAACAGAGAATTGACTTCAAATCATCTCTCTGTCACTCTAATTGATTAACAGTCACATGAAAATTGATAACATGATTTTCAGCAAGCAAGCGTGTGCCACAAGCTCTTCGGTTCTATTGGCTTCGGATATTGACTTCCTTCCAAATAAAGCTTTTTAAGAGTACATTAGTGAGTCCGCTAATAAACTTAAAAAGCAGTCTAATTACAATAATGAACTCCGTTGAATGAGTTAATGCAATACTGAAGCTTATGGATCTGAGCATCACTGAAGCACAAGTACAAGTTCTATTGCGTGTAGCACAATCATAGTTTTCTTTCGCTGGCAGTGAAGAAGTGATTACCTTTCTTCTTTGCTTCTCTAGCATTCCCATGAAATAAGCTCACATGGCATCTACCTACCTTAAAAATTTTCCCAACATCTCTAATAATTATCTTAACTCAAAATTAATTTTAAACTGCTAACCCTCTAGTGTTCACGTACCTCAATGAGAACCCATCCTCACAAAGTCATAGATTGAAAAAAGCATAAATCAAAGCTGCACTGGTCTAGGTTGTGAATATTTCTAAACTGAGCAAGTTATTATAGCAGCACTTGGCTGCACCTCACACTGGCAGTAGGAGAACAGACATCGGGATTATAATGAAACGTGTTAGCTAAGGGTCCCAGCACTGTTCACCTGCTATCTGTTCTTCCAAACCTGCATTTCACCCTTCTCTGTGCCTCGGAGGCTGACCTTTACAGGCTGTATCAGTGGGCTGCCTTGCCTTCCACTTCTGATTAGGCTGAGACACTGGAAGACACTAACAATAGATCCAAGGCCAGGAAGAAAGCGAGGTGGAGCAATTTCCCCCCAGCTCCCTCCCTGAGCGCAGAGGTTGGAAGGGATGGCATTTCTCCTCTGCCAAAGCCTACACTCCTGAAATACTCCCTCTCCAAGAGCTGAAGCTACAGCTCACTGGGGTCCAGAACCAGCTCCCTCTCCCGGTATCTTCACATCTACGGATGGTTCTGTCCTCCCACTCTTGCCAGCCCTAGGGCATTTATCACTTGTTGATTTCTTTTAACACTTCCCATACCCCCAAAATGGTCTCTTCATTAAACTCTAACCCCATTTGTGTGTGTCATCTGTTACCTGCCAGAATCATGACAGATATGTCCACCTTCTATTAACCCAGTGGTTCTCTGCCTGGTGAGGGTTACAAACCCCTTTGAGAGCCTAGATGGAAAAATAATTACAGAGACCTCTCCCCGCAGAAATGGACAGAGCCATGTCATGTGAATTTTCGGATACAATTTCAAAGAGTTAACAGACCCTCAAAGCACATACATGGATTCCAAAGTATGAAACCCTACTATGGCAAGGTGATTGTGAAGAAAATAGGTTTTATTTTTAGAACTGAATTATTATATGAGTACCATGTTGGTCTTTAAAATGTCCTATTTTGGGATATCAGATAGTGGAATATGAAGTTACAAGAAAAAAATCCCACCAAAACCCAAAAATCTTTGAATAGAGCATAGGTATAAAAGATATTACTCTATATTGCATCTTTAATTTTACTACTTTCCTTCTTCTCTGTATCATGTAAGTGTCCCAGAACCAGGCATTCTCTATCTGTTCCTGCTCTGCATTACTAGTAAAGTGGCTTTCTTTATTATCCTGTGCTACTTTATTTGTTAATGACGTTCTTCTTGATTATTTTGGTGACTGCCATTAACATCCGCCATCAGGAGTGGTAAGTATTTTATCACATGTACACTCAGATTTCAGGTAAAATCAGTTGTGATTTTACCTACTTGTAGAGTTTATTATTCATCATTTCAAGTGCCATCTGGACTACTGATAAGTAAATGTCTTTAAAAATCTGTAAAAGAGATTTTTTTAAAGTTTTGCCATCTACAAGACCCACTCAGCATCCCAAAGCCTGATCTCCGAGGACGCTGATATGTATTCAGCTGCTTTTTTATTAACACTGGTGGCTTCATAATATTAAAAATGTATGCACCAAGTTACCCCAATAGAAAACATGCATGGATTTGGATGAAAAATAAAGTCTACTTCAAATAGTCACCCATTCTGCCTATATGCCTTCCCCTGTGGTCCAGGATGAACAACTTTCTATAGAAAAAAAAAAAAAAATGAAAGCTGAAGTCCAGCTCTCCAGCATGCTTGAATCTCTTGAGGTCTCTATCAGTGGCTATTAAAATTTAAAGTGTACTGCATAATCCTTGACTCCAGAAAATACATGCTACTTATATTCCTTCAGCCACTGGTAGCTTCAGCTATTCTGTGTGGTTCAGAAAGGAACAAAAGAACCCATGCAATAGACAGGGACCACATAAATGTCAACCGAAAACCATGTGAAAGAAAACCTTGGTTGATTTCTTCTTTCCAATGTCAGTCATTTTAATGACTCACTATTTAAAAGTCAGCTTTTTTAAATAAATAAGTTTGTTTAAATATCATGATACGGTGTACACTAACTTGTGTGTGACAAGTAGGCAATATTAGCCTTTTAGTCTTAGACCCAAAAAAATAATAATAGTGTAACAAGATATGTTTGGTATCGTAATCTTAAAGACCACATAGATATATAAGCTTCACTGGTCCCATTAATTATTCGTAGTGAAATGTCTTTCTTTATAATCCTGTGTTATTTTATTCGTTAAAGAAGACTCCCTGATTAGTTTGGTGACTCATTAACACCAGCCATCAGGAGTAATAAAAAAGTGATCCACTCCAAATTTTTTTTTGCCCCTCATGAATTCTTAACCCATCACAGAGCTACCAATCCTGTAGGCACCCATCCGAGGTCTGTAAACAATGGTTTCTTCCCCTCATCCTGCCCTTGCCTCGGTCCTCTCCTTCTGAATTAGGATATGACTTTTCTCTCATCTTAAAATCCAGTTGTGTTCCTACATTCAGGAATCCAAAGAGCAGTTCTCCCCTTGCTGCCTCCTGCACACCCTGCTCACCTGTACCCCACCCCTGATGCCATCCAACCTGCTACTGCCAAATTAATCTTCCTAAAAGCACAGCCCTAATGGCCTCTAAAGCCCTCAGACCCTTCAAGGGCTCTTCAGGCCCTACTGAAAGAAGAAAACGTGGGACCTCTATTGCCCGGATTCAAAGCCCTTCATCATCTGACCCTGGCTGTCCTTTACTTCTCACTTATCTACCCTGTGCCACTGTGGGTTGCAGATGAGAGATTGCCACTCCCTGGCAGGACCACATACTTCAGAAACATATCTTTTTCACATTTCCTTTATGGATACAGGATACCCTTCCTAAGGGAGTTCAGATGTGACCTCCCCTACCATGTATCATGACACCTTTTCTAGACCTTCTTAGTCATTGTGCTCCAGTCTAACACTAGGGATTTATGTGACAGTAATGTATTCAGTTGTAGACACAGTTTACCTATTTTTTAAAATGGGGTTGATAGCGAGAACTATGAGTACTAAACATGTGAAGTACTTAAGACACAGACATGGGTCTTGTGTCAGTTGTTCATAGATAAGACAGAAATTGGTTTTCTTTTTCTTATTGAGACTGGGTCTTGCTATGTAGTTCAGGCTGGACTTGCACTCACTATGTAGCCCAGGTTGGCCTCGAACTAGGGACAGTCCTCCTGCCTCAGCCTCCCAAGTGCTGGAATTATAGCCATATGCCACCACACCCTGCAGAAGTTGAAGACTGAATAGGATTTTGTTTATTTTAACATCTTGCATTGCCCCTACCTATCACCTAGGAAGGAGTAGAGAAAGCATATGTGGAAGAAACCACATGTTCTTGATTCTGGGGCAGACAAAAGCCTACAGTTTCAGATTCAGAACATATAATGTCTGTGGATCAATTTATTTTGAAAATGTGTGTGTGTACAGCCTTTCACTTACAAAGTGTTAAATTAGGTCAGTATACTACCACTAATCATATGCTGAAAGATGTCAACTGTATCACCCAGGCTGAAGTTCTTTTGAACAAGATGGCAGGTGAGTGTAACAAGGACTCCTCCCACATTTACCAAAAGAACAGGCTGTGTTTACGTCAGCCCATCTCCTCCTCTTCAGCTCTCCTGAGCGCTTACATACATAGAAAGCAAATGAGATGCCACTCTGTCATCTCCGTCCACAGCTCTTCACAATGCCTCCCTCTTTTGAAAAAAGACCTGGAGGCCCAGATTCTAATCTGACTTGTACTGTGATGAGTCTCTTAAAAGAACCATTCTGATGCCTGCAAGCACAGCAGAAAGTATTGGGACATAAAGCACCATTAGTCAAAATCACAAAGGCCTCCCAGAAGCCCCACATAAGATCAGAGCAGCCATTTTGGATTTGTTTTAGGAAAGACTGACTACATACCTCTTAACTGCCCATCAAGGGTGAACAAGTTTTGCTCCTGCAAAGGATGGCATGCTCAATAATGAGCTTGGCATGAAAAATCTGAGCTGAGGCATATTCAACTGTTCTGAAATATTTTACGCATCGTATGCATTCAGCTTGCAGACCCTCCAAGCCCTAAGAGTACTGGATACCTCTCAAAATGGCATGCAGTGAGACTGAGTTCCACAAGAGCACAGGGCATCTAGTTAATTGGGAAGGCGGGTCACCAGAAAGCACACGCCACTCTCCGGCAGCAGGAAGACCACTTGTGTAACACCCAAAGAAACATTTTAAGTGGACCAGAGTCCTTAAGCCTCCATGCACATAGCACACATGACAGCCAAGGACAGCTCCTTATTTGCACTTGTCTCTTGCACTTCCCAGGCAATGCTCAGGGAGGGCGAAAGGGGAGCCTTTACAAGCAGGCAAGGATTTTAAGCCCCACTGAGCACAGAAGTTGTCGGGGGAACTACCCAGAGTCTGAAGGGTCACTGCTTCCTGATTTCCCTGGGTAGTACCTGATGACTCAGCAAGAGCCCACATCCTAATTCTTGCACAGAAGGAATCACGCTAGTTCCAAGAACTGGAGCCAGTGGACCTCAGTTCCTCTCACCAGCTATGTGAACTGGGGCAAGTTCCTTAACTCACCCTTCGTCCCTCCACTGGAAGTATGTAATATGAAATTGAGAATAGGCATGAAGAATACTTCTATAATATAAAAATATTTTAAAATAAATGATTACTTTAGATACTGTGCAAATAGACTATGCTTCCCTGTTAAAACGCCTCCTTGGGTTTGGTACTGTTGAACACAACACTGTGTTATTTCCCTAAGGCTGCTACCCCATAACAAAAGCTACAAACTGAGTGGCTTAAAGGAACGCATTTATTATCTCGGAGTTATGGAGAAAATAAATTCAAAATTAAGGGATCAGCAGGGCCATGCTCTTCTGGTGGTTTCCAGTAATGCTTGGTGTATCGGGCTTGTGGATACTGTAGACACATCACTCCAATTTCTGCCTCTGTCTTAGCCCTGTAGCACTTAGCAGATCTGAACCCAAATATCTCACTTCTTATACATAAACCAGTAACTGTTTTAGGACATACACTAATTCAGCATGGCCTTACTTTAATGTGAATAACTGTGCAAAGTCCTTATTTCCAAAAGATGTCCCATTTACAGATTCTGGAGGTTAAGATTTCATCTTCTCTTTAAGGACACTACAATTCAACCCATAAACAGTAGGCATCCCCTGGGCTTTTTGTGACTTAGATTACTCACTTTGTTACATTGGATTTTCGGCCCCTCTAATCCTGCCACTGGGATAACTTTTCTAATATGCAAACCTGATCATTCACTAGCTTCAATTACCTCAGTGACTATCCTTTTCCCTGAAGATTAATGCTCAGATCCTTAGCATGTCATATGTGGCAGACATTGGCTGTGTGCTCACTGAAACTCATTTCCCGTGCTCCCGGACACACAGCTGGAGTTCGTCACCCACATTCGTCGCCATTCACTGTGACCATGTAAGTGAGTTTCTATCAGTGGAATGT
This sequence comes from Chinchilla lanigera, assembly GCF_000276665.1. NCBI lineage: Eukaryota > Metazoa > Chordata > Mammalia > Rodentia > Chinchillidae > Chinchilla > Chinchilla lanigera. Next base: position 939,500 of record NW_004955480.1, on the reverse strand, counting down.
GAATGCAGGTGGCACCTGTTCTGTCCATCCTGCTTTACAAAATCTCCCATGCCACCACCCTCTTTGGTCTCCCTGTAAGTCTTCTGTTAGATGCAGAACCTCCACCTTAGGTCTCTGGGTATGTAGGAAATGGTAAAGCCACAAGATGGAAAGAACTTGGACTTCTGATCAATATTAAAGGCCACCAGCTACCTAAGTGAGGAATCGATCTCTATTGTGTTAAACAACTGAGCTGTGGTGGGGAGTATCACCACAGCAAGCTCACTCTGACTGATAGACCATTCCATTTCTCAGTCTTCCACCCCCACCTGCCTGTCCTGTGCCAGCATCCATTCATCACTGCTTTCCTTCACATGCCATCTTTCTGCCTCAGTGAACTACTATAGTCTTATTATTTCCCTTTTCTATTTTATCCCTCTCTGCCCCATCTCTTTGACCGATTTATTTTCCTTCATCACGCTCATCATTACTTGGCATATTATATATCAATTTGCTTATTCTTCATTCCAACTTAAAATATAAGCCTTGTGAATATGACCTTCGAATTCTTCACTACTGAATCCCTACCACTTTAATTAACCTGGTCCAAAGTAGAGCCTTGAATGTTTTTTAACCAAACAACATCTAACAATTTCAAGTACAGTGTGCATGGTACTGTGGTAAATGCTTCACAGTATATGTTTTGATCCTCTCAAGAGCCCGATGAGATAACACTGTTTGTTAGCCTCATTTTATGTCGAAGGAAATTACTAAGGCTTAGAGAGGTTAAATTCTTTGCCAGACATACCTAGTCCTATATAATAAACTCAAAATTTGGATCCAGGCAGGCAGATGAATATAGAATCCCCGCATTTACCCATTTATTGATGAATCATAAATGCTTTGTAATGAATTCTTTTCAGTCAATAACAAAAAGTACCGAATGTCTAGAAATCACCAAGCATGTGAGCTAGGCTTATCCTACTGTACTTTTAAAGCCGAGATACCATTCAGAAATTCTATTCATGGACATACGCGGAAAAGCTACACAATCTCCCATACTTAATGTCACTCTTAATCTTACAGAGCAGTAAGTTAATCATATCATTCCTTGAAGGTAACATAAACACTTAAAATGTTTTCCTTCCAACTCTTCAGACTTTACACTTCACTTCCTGCCTTTTGTGGTTCAGCACCATTGAACTTAGTGGGTAAACGGGCAAATATATATCTTCAGACCATGCTAAGTATATCTTTTGATGTGTTCAAGTTCCAAAATGAATGTCACTCATGTTACAACCTCTCAGGTGCTTAGAAGTATTAGCAATTTCCCTTTTCCTTTGCTATTTTTTTCTCTAGGCTATCTATGCTATATTACTTCAATCTCTCTTTGTACAGTAAGTCATGCCCTCTAATCCATTTATCATTCTTGCCTCTCGAGCTCGCAGTCTTTCCTTTTCATCCTTTTTTTAAAAGCAAGATGGTGCTCTCACAAACACATGCACACACAGACACACTCCATGATCTCGGCCACTGCAGGACTGCTCTTTCCAACCAGATCCTCTCCTGACAGCAGTTTATGTCATTTTAGGTCTCTCCCTGACTCAGCTCAACTCTTTGGACAGCACTTTACTTCTCTTTCTCATTTTTTGTGAATTTTCTGCTATGGTCATAACTAGTGCCTTGGTCTGCTATGATACATAGGACTTTTCTTCAGTAAATACAATTTATGTCCCAATTTCTCGAAACTAAAGAATTCCAAAGAAAGGTGAATGTAAGTAACCGTCAGTAAATATTGTAACCCCCTGTGAAATCAGACCTTAGACAGGATTCTAGCAAATCCTTCCAGTAGCAAAGAAATACATCTTATCCCAAACAGTGCCCGTGTAAACATTGTCTGTAGCCAGCCTGAGCCGGTAGAAGTTATAAAGAATGGGAAATTCTGTATTGCTTTTTTGTTGCCTTTTTATGTTTTCATGTAAGCTGTCCACCCACCTTATTCTCCCGAACCTAGCAGTGCTCACGCTCAAGCTTAAACACCAACCACTTTTCTATCCATCAACTAATTCAGCAAACTACTTCCAATTACTGGAAATTAAGGCAACATGCCCCTGTCTTCAGCCATCACATGACATTTCTGCACCTCAGTTTCTTTATATGTAAATTGATGGTGGTATTCAGCTTTCTGCATATCTTTAGGCAAGGAACTCTTAATTATCCACATGCTTATTACAAGCACAACACATTTATTGTTATAGGCGCTTCCCTAAACTCTCCCACCCAACTCCCCCAGAACAATTCTGATATTGTTATGCTCTCCTGTGAGCTCTGGGCCATAACAGATTTATTAGGACAGTCATGGAAAGGGAGAGACTGAGAAGACACAAAGGCAAAAGATCTATTCTGAAAAGCTGGGAAATAATCGGTTGGAAATACAATGGTGGGAATAGACAAGAGACACGGAATGTGGATTTGGAGGGACTTAGTAAGAGAGTGGAGAAGAGTGCTTTTTACAGGAATGCAAGGAAGAAGCTGGAGGTGCTATGCAGGCCTGACTTCCTGGGCACCTGCTGGAGAAAGAATAGTGAAAAGTAATGTGGATGGCCATTTTCTGTTGACTTTGGTTCTTAAGAAGTACATTCCATGTGGAGCTTTGGCTTTATAAAGGTGATTAGTGGATTATTCACTTTTGCATTATCCAAGGCTAGAGCTTGTCCCACCTTTCCAAATCCAGAACAGCACACTCTGACCTCCGCCTGGGCTTAGGAGACACGGCAATCAATGCTACTTAGGAATGCCAGCATGACACTAGCAAATATTCCCAGAAGGTTCATCCTCGGGCTACCAAGGGGATAAGCAAAGGAGCACTTAAAAACTTTGAGGATTACCCTCAATTTGATTTATCTGTATTCTTTTCCATTACTGTGCTTAATCAAGAATTGACTGTGTGAAGAATTACACATTTCCATGGTTGCTAAAGTTCACTCAGTGACTTTCTGAAGACTTTTTCCCCACAAATTGTTTCCCTTGCTAGCTCTCTAAGAACCCTTGGAATAAATGATATGATCTTACTGATTTATATGGCATAGTTCAGTGGCTAAGGGTACTCTTTTGTTTAGCCTCTTACGTAGCTTTCTTCTTCTGGTGCAGAAAACCTCCTCGACTTTGGCTCCTGAAAGCTTCTTGCCTCTGTAATTGAGTTAAAGGAGTAGCCAGAATTGCTAATTAATTCCCTAGCAGAGCCCTCTAGTCGACTGGCTTCCCTCTTCACATGAAGTGGTCTGTCTGGCCCCTTCTTATCCTTCCTTTTCTAATTCTGTTCCTTCGAAGAAATATTTCGGTGGTTGTTGCTATTCGGCATCATGGAAGCTGTTTCTATAAATGCAGTTTCTCCATGACAGGTCTGATGGTTAAATAGTCATTGACAACCAGCTTATTTCAGTAGCAATTTTATCAGCCTTGCTCCCACATCCAAACAACGCTTTATTGGCACCCAGTCTATTCATAGAACTTTATCCATTCCTTCGAATATTTTATTGAATGCCAGGTACTACATGTGCTCAGAACCAGGAACATGACGAAAGGTATGGTTCCTGGCCTATGGGCAGAAAAGAATTCAAAGCAAATATCTCTGTACTGGAGAGAAATGGAATATATCTTTAAATTAAATTCTATCCTAAGCAAGTCATAGCAATACTGCATAGCCATGCATTGTGCATTTACCCTGTGGGCCTCTCTCTGTTCCTTATGGTCATCCTCTTAATATGCCCAGCAACCCTATGAGTTAAGTGCTATTTATCCCCATTTTACAGATGAGAGAATGGAGGCTTAGGGAAATTAAACACTGGCCCCAAATCATGCAGCTCTCAGTGGCAGAGCAAGGATTAGCATTCACATTGGCAGCACTGCCAAGTTCTTCAATACACACATAGAAGAGTGAGCCACCAAGTATCTGGCACATAGGAGGTGGTGACACGCTGATGCCTGTTAACAATTAGAAGAAAGAGGGGATGGGAAGAAAGTAGCGTGACCTAACCAACACGCTGGAATTGGGGAGCGGTGGAAGCTCAGCACAAATAGGCAGGCCGGGGGTGCTGCCAGGAGGCTAATGACAGAGCTAACACCGAATCCTGCAGAAAGGGACCAGCGCTGAAGCCTTCTGAGCCGGGAAGGAACTGATAGGTAAGTTAACTTGAACTAGTTATTTTCAGCACTGATGTCTGCAAGCCCTGAAATATGGATGCCCTGGACCCGAAAAAGGAAAATACCTCTCCTCCCAGAGTGGGACAGGAATGAATGAGGCAAATAGGGCTAAAGGCATCACCTAAAAACAATGGGCAAGATTTGTTGGGGGTATGAAAAATGATTGGGAGGTTCTTAAGATGATAACTGCTACTGCCCTTACTGAACTTCATACAAGTCAGGCAAGGGTGTCCGTTGTCAGATTAAACTTAACATATACGGATCAAATCCTCAGGTGCTTTTACAGTGAATTAAAGTATGAATGAATGGATGCGTAACTGAATTAATAAATGAAGTGTGTTAGAAAAGCCGAGTTTGAAAGAGATCATAGAACAGCCCAAATAAAATTAGGGCCCACAGAATTATTCCTGGAAGCAATCCACGCTTTCTGTGTTCTTTAATTTTATTTTTATTTGCCCCTGTGTAGTTAAGCACACTGATTATAGTTCACTTTCTCTGGATTTTCCTTAGAAGTCTTTCTCTGGATTGTTTTAGATAATGCGATAAGCATTCTGACTTAGAGGTATAATTCCAAAGAAACGCTCAGCAAAATTTGAAGCTCCACCAACACCTCTTTCCAGTTAACTTGAGGTTTTTAAATCTCATGCAGAAGATAAATCAAAAAAGGATGCAGACAGTCACTCACATAACTGAAAGAAATTAACCTTTGGCTGCACAAAGGAAATTGGGAAGGAAGAGAGCAACAGAGATGGGAAAAAGGGATAACATAGGCATCGAGATACATGTGCTAAAAGTAAACACAAGCTTTTATGACCACCATTCACTTTGCTGTTGCTTGGTTTGGCTTTTGTTTGTTTATTTGGGCCCTATGCATAGTCTAGGGGCTGAGGATTTAGCTCAGTGGCACAGCGTCTGCCCAGCAAGTGCAAGGTCGTGAGTTCGATTCCAGGTGCCAGAAAAAAAACAAAAAACATAGTCTAAGGAAAAGAGATGAAGAAAAGGAAGGAAAGAAAAAGACACTCTTCATCCTAAATCTTTGAGACAATTAAAAGTGGAATTTTCAATGGACCTCTCCATCCATATGAGCACTGTCTATAGTGAAGAACAAAACCTTCAGAGTTAGATCTAGCTTTGAATCTCAGTAGCAAATAATAGTGTGAATTTGCCATTCACCAAGTGACACTCTGCAACGTGTGTTCCTTCTCTGTGCCTGTTTCCTCATTTTAATAATAAGATAAGGCCTCTGTTTAGTAGCAAAGATTCAGTGAGATAATGTCCTTATGTTTGTAGCATCTGGCCAGAACACAGTGATAGGCTCAATAAAAGGTGGTTATTCTTTGAAAAGTATTACAGTGAGCTAGGCACTGAGTATTAGAAGTATTATATCATGACAGGTGCTGAGAATCAAAAGAAATCCAGGATTTCTCCTTCTGCTTCTGCAGCCGGCCAAACTTCTGGACATAATGCTGCTTCAGTCATTGTGACACCGTGAAGATATGAAGGGCATAAAAAGTCTGTGGAGTAAATTAGAAAAATATACACTAGTTACTGATCTAATGTTACTGCTGCTTGAGATTAAGGAGATTTGGGTCATCAGCTACCCAGTGTTGTTCAAAGTAGTGTTGAAATTTCTAATGGAAAAAGGATTAAAGGTCAGAGCCAGCTGTTTGTGGTATTGGAATTATAAGAATCTGAATGTGATTTTAAGAAGAGATATCCTAAGGGGGACAAGGGATGCTCATTTTTATATAGACCTTATTATTTGCTACTGAGGGAAAGTAGTACCTGGGAGAAGAAGAAAAAATTCTCTCTTAATATCTTCCTTGTAAAAAATAAATAAATAAACAGCCTTCTGTGGACAGCTACGTGTGTTTGTGAGAGGAGGTAGCCCCTGGGAGACAGCAGCCTGTTACTGACATTGTGCCTTGCTAAAAAGAGCGAAGATGATGGAGACATTTATTCTACTTGAATCTTTCAGCTTTATACTTAAGCATGTTTATTTAGGGTTTTTAAATACTACTCTCGTCTTCCTGTAACTGATCTTATATGCTCTCAGGAGGAGGTTACACTCCAGTATAGTACATGTTTAAAGACCTCTTTGCAACTGAGTAAAAATTTCACAGAATTTACATTTTTTACGTACATATTTAGCTCTCATAGTAAAAACATAACCCCTCTCAACTTATTAATGCATATGTTATTAGTAATATGAGAAATCTTATTTAAATAAAGAGATGTACTTTAAGAAATATTTCACAGGCTAGATCTGCATCCAGGAAAGGGACAGGAAATAAATAGTACTTTTAAGCAGGCAGATGACCATCACAGAAACGTTAGTAACCATAGAAAAGATGACAATAAGTGAGATAGCAGCCATAACAATCACAATGTAAATTTCACCATTGTTCTAAATATTTTCTGTGGCATCACATTTAATGTTCACAACCCTATGAACTGTGTTCTATCACCTTGCTCTTTATAGGTAAAGAAAAGGAACCACACAGGAAGGGTAGGTGCTGCCCCACATCTTTCAGCCAGACTGGCATAGCAGAAATTGAAACAGAGCAGCGCTGAGAACCTGAGATCTTCAACCTGCTCCAGAATGACTATGAGGAAGGACAGTGTGGATTCCAGTCCACGTCTGTGTGACTCCAGAATGGGCTCTGATAAAACAACAGTTCGGTTTCAAAGGTTCCTATGTCTTTTGGGAAATGTTAGCCTGGGGGACCTACTGCATCAATCAGACTACAGGGCCAGCCAGCTTCATTCAAGAAATACCTATGACTTCTGTCAGGCTAGTAACTGTGCAGAAGAAAAGAGTCCATGGACCTTAGCTGAGAATCCTGGTCATTTCCAAAGTATAAATGGAAGGGATAGAGGAAGGACAGAGGGATAGAGGGAGAAGAGAAAGAGAAAAAATGTATTGAACAACTATAAGTGTCAAGGCAAGTTTATATATATATATATATATATATTTAATATATATTAATTTCATATATATATTCATTTCATCAGAGAACAGAGATCAGAAAAAGAACCACGAAATCTGTCCAAAAAGACAGAATAATATTAACTTTATAAAAAGATTAAGAAAGTAGGTTGCCTTACTGAGAAAACGAAACTACTCATCTTACAGGAATGAACAGGACCTGCACTGGGGAGTTTCCACAGCCTGTTCCCCAAGTCCACATCAAGTCAGCTAAATCCAAGACTGGACCAGCCCTGGATTCTCCTCTGCTCTTTTCAGCACAGTTGCATTCTACTCTGGAGAGGACATCTTTGCTATGCCCTGTCCTTCCCTGCTGAGGCCTGGGTCAACCCTATTCCCAGGGTTGTTCAGTGGAGTCAGGGAAATCCTATATCTATTTGAACAAAAGCAAGGTGTAATGGATGCTGAGCTTGGTTCTCTAACATATATAGGGTTCTTTTGCTTGTTCTCAGTCTTTCTTTGGGAAGAAGACAGTTTTTATGAGCTAGATATGAACTAGATATTTTTATTCCCATTTTATAGATGAGAAAACTGATACACAAGGAGAATAAATTTGCCTAAGACTGCTAAGTTAGGAGGTGACAAGTTTAAAGCTCAGATGCAAGATTGCTAAATGACAGGTTCAAATGGGCAATGAAATGTATGTTTTTCTGTCTATGCCTTTGACCATGGGTCTAATATAATCTCCAGGCTACCAAATTTTTTAACAAATATTCTGCTTAGGCTGACAGAAAAATCCATTTTCCCTCCAAACTTGAGAGGAGTCACTAGGGGGATTCTTGTCTGCCCAATTAGGAAAGTTACTATGGCATAGAAAATAAACTGCCCCATTGTTGTTTACCTTATTTTTTCTTTGCTTTGCTCAGAATAAAGGAGGAATATTTTCTTTGTGCTCACAACCGACGAGCAGACCTTTTTCCTTGGAAGGCCTGTGTCAATGTCAGCCATGAAAAGCAAAGAGAAAAGCCTCCCTACTGGTATGTTGTCAGTATAGACAGTACAGAGATTAGGGGCCTTATTTTTCCTGGAATGGCTCTAGAGCCAGATAGACTTTAGTGAAACTGGCTATGTAACCTTGAAAAATTTACTTGACCTCCCCAGTGCTGGATTTTCTGATCTATAAAATGAGTTAAATTGTGCTACCTGTTGCCCCGGGTGTTGTGAAGCACACCACCTCAGACCTAATACACGGGCTACTCTCAGAACAATAAGGAACAATAGAAAATGACAAGTTCTGCCAAGAATTTGGAAATTAGGCCCATGTGTATGACTGGTAGAAATACAAGGTACTGTAACATCTGTGAAAAGCAGTATAGTATCTCTGAAATCAATTAAAACTAGGGATATATTTCTAGCAAGTTCACTTCTAGGTATACATCAAAAAGAATTGAAAGTAGGGTCTCACAGAGATATGGGTATACCCATATTCATAGCAGCATAAATCACAAGACCAGAATGGTTTCCAGTGACGGACAAATGGATAAGGAATGTATGATAAATCCATACAATGGAATATTACTATGCCTTTAAAAGGAGGGAAATTCTAATACATAATACAGCATGGATGAAACTTAGAACATTATGCTAAGTACATCAGTCTCAAACCCCACAAGTACTGCATCTAGAGTAGTCAAATTCATAGAAGCAGAAAGTAGAATGGCTGTTGCCAGGCGAAGGACGAGGGGTGGGGATCACCTATTTAATAGGTTCAAAGTTTCTAGATTGCAAGATGAACAGAGGTGTGGCGATGGATCCGCCTTTGTACAAGGTGAACACTCTCAATGTCACTGCATTGTATTGTACACTTCAAAATTGTTAGGATGGGAGGAGAAATCCTGTAGAGAGCCAGCTGGAGGGAGACAGAGTGATGAACTACATCGAAGTGTCAACATTTTTTAATTATTTAGCATCAGGTTGGTCCTTTGTAATTGTTGAAAGAATGTTGAGCAGTTGGTAAAGAAAGCAGAAAAGGTAGAGGTAGTAATGTGATCTTAATGCAGGGTGTGGATGCTTCTCCTCAGAAGGTGGCTTCCTAGGGAAGAACGCATGCTTTCAATCTCAGGGTGCAGAGCAACAGCGAATGGATGCGTATCTTCTGTGGCAAAGATGATCCTGTGTGGGAGAGGAATATAGGTAGTGAACTGTATGCAGCCCAGCAGGCTGGCAGTAAGGTACAACATTCGGGGAATTCTTTGGCAATTGGAAAAAATGTGTCTTAATTACGTTGGTTGGTTGGTGGTTCCCATAGTGATAGGTTCTGAGCAAAAGTCAGGCTGTGCTTGTGTGTGTGTTTGAGCATGCGCTTGCATGGAAGAGGGAAAAGTGACTCTGGATGGCTAAGAAACGAAGCGACCTGCTGTAAACAGCTCATTATGCTCCGATTCATTGCAAACACAGAGCAAAGTTGTACTTCGGGATCTTAAAGGCTGGCAGCATGCTCCTGCAGCACCAGGCGAGAAGCCCTGTGCAGGAATAACCTGGGGGGCAGCCCAGGGTTCCTGCTTTTCCTCAGCCAACCCACAGGCTCAGGGAAGTCCAAAAGACCTGCGAAGTGAGTATGTCATGGTCCAAGGCTAATAACAGTCATAAACCTCCAAGAACAAAATTGACTGAAAAGAATAAAATTTTTAAAGTGAGACAGTTCTCTGTCATTTCTGTCTCGGATTATGTTGGGGAAGGTTGAACTCAATTTTATTGAGAAATCAATTGTAATTTGGCACTCTGCATGATCCCTGGCAGAGGACGCTGATAACAGTCTCTCCTGAAATCTGCAAGCTAATTTACTTCTGCTGCCTACACACTCACAAACAAACCTGCAAGAAAGGCTGCTGGGCCCACCACACACCCGCACAGCTGCGGATCTGCAGCCCCCTCCTCTTGTTTATGAGATAAACAGTACATTTAGAAAAGGAAGCCAAAGGGAAGAGTTCAGGCCAACCAGTGGGAAGTGCCGCTGAAAGACACAGATAAAATGAAGAATTTGAGTACAGGCTAAGGACTTTGGATTTCTAAGATGCTCTTGAACTCAAGAGGGGGAAAAGGGGGAAGTAACTGTGTTTCTATGGAGAGGGTAAGCTGGTGGTTCTGAGGATGCGTTCAGATTGTGTTTTACCAATAAAAGCCACAAAAAGATCTCTTAGGCTTATTTCCACTTTCATTTTAATCAAGCTCCACCACTTTAGCCAAAGAGAACATGCCAATACTGTAGCTATGCAAAGAGGAAAACATCCGAACATAATGCATAATAACTCACCAGGAGCAAAATTTCCAAATGTGCTTTTTAATGCAATACTACTCTGACCTTTTCAAGGGGAGCAGCAGCTGGCTCAACACGCTCATGGATTACAAGAGTTTTCTCAGAATTTATCCAATGCATCAATGCAAATCCACCCAGAGTATCATTTATTTAGGTGGGAATTGCAATGGTAGAGGCTTAATGCTCACCCAAGTGTACTGCAGAATGCCCTGTCCCCACAATGAGGCCGTGTGAGCTGTTTGCCAACATTACTCTAAACAAGCGAGTGGTTTTCGAACTTCATACTTAGCAATTCATCTTCCTGACAAGCACGCTGGATCTCTCATGAGGCAGCCTTTGGTAAGGGAGAGAGAGGAGGAAGAAGGCTGCAATCATCAGCTGCATTGACTCTGTACCCCTGCTCATACTTCCTGAGTCCCACATCCGGGCACAGCTGTGGCTGTCACACACTCTTGTCATGGGTCATTTCCCTGAAAGGTATCACAGCCTCATTAAGACAGCCCCCAACACAGAAGCATAGTCCAATGTCACCAGTTGCCCAGTTGCACTCACGGTTCTGGATTCGTTACCCAAAGGGAGAATTTCCCACCACCCTCCCTATGGTATATCCCGGACTTTCTTCATCCTCTGTAACAAGCATCCCTTTCCTTTATGTAATTCCAGATCCAACAACAACATGGCCTAAAAAGGCCTAAAATTATTGTTGCTGCCAAAACTGAAGCAATCCAAAGCCAGCAAGATCTCTGTGCTCCATACCCCTGCTCTAAAAAGAATGCGCTTCAAAATCACCTCTGTCTGTCTCCACAGCGCAGCTCACAAGCACACTTGTCTCCCCAGCAGACACCCCCACTGGATATTCAGGGTCTGCCTCTCCACGTAGTATTTTTTGCAGACTCTTGGGTTTACCTCCAGCACATGCCTTTGAACTCTGAGCATCCACATGGAGAGAACCCGAACTTCATCTGACCCAAGTCCAGAAAGTTAAAACACAAAAACCAAAACAAAAGATCCAATCATCAAATATACAGGCTGAAAGTCTCTGCTGGCTATGTGTACTGCAACACAAGCAGCCTCTGGAAACTGGCTTTCTTAGCCTTACGGAGCCCAATTTCAGGAAATACACACCGTTAAAGTATATTACAGGCAGCTTACTGCAGTAATACCTATAATTTTTCATTCACTTTAATATGCCTGGTTTTCATGTTTAGAATTTCTAGTAACTCTATCTTATTATGTTCTCTCAGTTGATGTGCTTATATAATCGGATAAACATTTGTCTAATATTGAGTTGTGCTATTTTTAAAAGCACTTTTGTGGAATAACAACAACAAAAATCACTGTAAAAACAAAAATACCCAAGCACTGCATTTTGATATTTAAGCCTTTGTAAAGTTGGGAGAAAGACGTTACTTAAAAAGGAAAGGGTACAGGAGATGGATTTAAGGGAAGTAGTTCTATGCTCAGTGTTCCGGCCATCTGAAGACTTTCTTAATAAAATCTTTCTTTTGTCTAGGTGAAGGCGAAGGAGAAATGTTTCACAAGATTTTTCTTGGAAATTCTTTTACTATTTCATAAAAAGAGTATCAGTGAGCATGTACTAGTAAAAATATATTTAATGATTGTTCAATTTATGCCAGTAAGTGCATGCTAATGTTTTACATGAACTAGCACACCTAATCCTGACATGAATGCCATAAGGTCTCTATAATATTTAACCCCATTTTACAGATGGGAACATGAAGTCAGCTACCATATCCCAAGCACTGTGTATATATATATATATATCTCTATATGTTGTAGATATATATATATATATATATATGTTGTTGCTTTAATTCTTGCAGCATTTGCTAATATTTTCATGACATAATCATCTGTGTTTGTTCTTTAAAATGGAAAGGAAGAAGACCAAAGAGCTACAAGATGCATCAAATATCCCCCAGGGATTCAACATGAAGCAATCTCCTGGAATCCCCACTTAGTCCGGTGCTGGGGTCATGCTGCTAAATTTTCTCTGTAAACCGACCCAGTTTTCACTGTCTCAGCCTTAAGTCAATGGATGTAGGTTGGATTCTTGGTGCTGAGGAACAAGCTACTTTGGCTGGAAGCCAGATTTTGCCTGATAACTTGAGTCTGCTCATTTGGACAACTCAGGAGAGCCTTCGCTGCACACGTGGAATTAGGCAAGTTTGGAGAAAGGATACTGGATAAGTTTCTGAGAAACTGCGTAAAGTTTATGACACTAACTGTCCCGATTCTGCTTCCTCAGGACTCACATCAGCCATCAGCAGAAGATAAAGATGCATCTTCTGTGGTAAGCACCAAGAACTGTTCTCTGCACTACAAATATCCATGGACAGACTCACTTCTTCAAAGAGAAGTCAGGATGCGAAGAAAGATTGCATACTGAGCAAGTATGTGAGTATTATGGGGAGGAGTACTTTACGTATGATGAAGAAAGAGATTCAAGCTCTGGAGTCAGCTTCCTGCAGTTCCTCTGTATCTAGGTCCTTAGTGTCCTGGGCTCTATAGCCTTTCTCTCTGACCTGTTTCTCTAAATTGATGCTCATATCTGACTGGCAACCTAGGATAGGCCTAGAGCTCTATCCTTAACCAGGACAAACAAGGCCATTTAGTTCTACCCAGTAGGGGTCAAGGAGTCCTCAACTACCTTCTCTTGTTCCAGCCAGCTGGCCAGAAGTTGGATTCCACACAGTTTAGAAGGCCCACCATGTCAATTATTAATTAAGCATCTTCTTCTATGGAGTATTCTGTTTTGCCATGAGAAGTGATGTCAGCTATAGCAGGTGTAGTCAAGGATTTGCCATGCAAGTCCTGGAACCTATGCCACAAAATTTATCCTACTATCTGTGTAATCTCTTAGAGATAAACACAGCCCCATGCAAATCTGAGATATGTACAGATATTTTTTTTTTGTCCTGGGAATCAAACTCAGGACCTTGCACTTGCCAGGCAGGCACTTATGCCACTGAGCTCTATCCCCAGCCCCCTATGCGAATCTAATCCTAGAAAATCATTATAAAATGGTTCATCTCCTTCTAATTCCTCAAGACTCCTTCCACCTGAAGGATCTTTTCCCAGCTTCCTGAGTGTGTTGGTTGTCTTTCTGAAGCATGCTGACAAAAACCTGAGAAACAAGAAAATGACATGATTTGACTTTAAGAGAGTAACTCTGATGCCTTTCCCTAGTGATACCCAGAATGTGACAATGACACTATTGCAACATCTACAGGGTTAGACCTGAGACTCCCGACTCTTAAAGCTTCCTAGAATTCCATAGGGCATAACTACATTCAACTAGGTCAAGCACTTTTTTAACAGCTTCTGTTTACTCATAAAGTAACCAGGTGGTCACCATCCAATTCTTAATAGGTGAAATGTGCCAACCTCATCAAGGCCAATTTGGGAAGAATATAATCAGCAAGTAGACTTTCCCTACCATGAATCACATCTTGCACTGCTCTCCCATAGCACCGAGTACCCTCTGCTGCAGCTCTTCTCCCACAACTCCATGACCTACCTGTCTGCCTCCCCCAGCTAGCCTGGGGATCCCACTCGCAGAGGAGGAGTTACATTGATGTGGCTTAAATCACTGGTGTCACGCAGTCTGTAGCCCACATCAGAACTTCGAAAATGGCCAGCAAGTGAGAGCTAGATGGGTAAAGCACTATCACGCCAAAATATATTCTAGTTTTTTTCCTTAGAAAAACACCAGTGCTGAAAACTAAGTCACAAAATATTCTTTGTGATATCAACCCAAACAGATTTCCTCAAAATGAAGCTCTCACTTACAAATGTCTTTCAGTTTTTACATTCATGCATTTTTCCAGGCATAAAAGGTCTCTACAGGTGAACGTAAAACTCTCCTTTATTTCTCCTGAACAATTTCAACTTAGAGATGAAAAAAAAGACATAGCTCTAGTATTTTGGATCATTAGCCAATGGTTCATCTCCTTCTAATTCCTCAAGACTCCTTGCACTTGAAGGATCTTTTCCCAGCCTCTTGAGTGTGTTGGTTGTCTTTCTGAAGCAGCTTTTCCTTCGTCTTTCTCCCAAGAGGGCCCTTTCATGCTTCCTGAAAGTTCTGTAATGGAAACTGTCCACTTTGCTCCAACCACAGATCCTGAGCTAGCAGATTTAATTGGCAAGGTTGGCAGAGAAGTACAAATCTGAACAGGCCATGAGAGTCAACTCCCTCAAGCCTGACAAGAGAAGGATAAAAGTTGGAGAAAGGAGATGAGACGCTTGCCCTGCCCTCGGCCAGCTTATTCAGGGCACATTCTGTTTCTCCCCTATAAATGAAGGGCATTCTCCCATTCCACCAAAGGTTCAGAATACTCTTCTGTCATCTGTCCCAGGGCATGGCCCCACCACTCAGTAGGTAGAGAGTGATTTCTGCCAAGTCACTTAACCACCCAATCTCAAGTTCCTCATCTGTAAAATTGGGATAATATTTCTCAACCGACATCCCAGGTTCCTAGCGATAAATATTAATGTCTGTAGAGGGCTTTGAGATCCCAGGGTGAAGGATGCAGCAGAGTGTTATTTTTATGACGTTGCAGCTTCCATAAAGCATCAAATTCAATGAGAAAAGGAGAGAGGGGGCACTGGGCTGGAACCAAGAATAATGCAGGCAGCTGCTGCTCAAGCTTCCCCCACTGCTAATGCATCTCAACAGTCACCTGCAAGTCTGCTGCTCTTCCAGTCCTGGGGCTTTCATTTCTACTGGTGACCTCGTTCGCCACTCCCCCCCACTTCTAAGAGTTGGAATCTCTATTTAGCATCATATGAATATGGAACTTCATAACGCTGATATGGATCTGTGTATTACAAACATCAGGGGGCCCGCCTGGCAGTCTGCTGGCAGCAACACGCCGCTCAGCAGGGAATCTGTGTTCGAGACTCCTGAGTGGGCCAGCCTTCCGGAGCTGGCTGGTCGCCCACAACCGAGCTGCCCCAGCAGCACCTTCCCCTCCTTTCCCTCCCAGAAGAGCCTTCCAAGCCCCTAGGCATGAAAAGGAGCTCAGACTGCTGCACACAGTCACAGGACTGCTGTGACCAGACTGCTGTGGCGCTGGTTTTATTTTGGGATAAAAATTTAGAAGAAGAATCCAATAAAGAAAGAACAATGGGCAAGAGAACTCATGGGCAATAAGGAAGAAGGGTTGGGAAATGCTTCCCACCAAAAGACCCCTTGCATTGAGCTGCAGCCTCTGCGCATCTCAACTTCTTGGGAAGGCTCTGTGAGCTCAGAGCAAATTGCTTTCTCCAAACTGCAGGGGAAGAAATCAAGGGCTAGGGAGGCTACAGAGCCAGTAAGAAGAGACAAAGGCCAGTGTCCACACTGTCTGTACAATTGCTGGGTCTCCTGGAGGCAAAAGAAGCCCAGCTAGAAAAGGGGGCCCAGGCTTGCCTTGCCCTCTAGAAAATTCTCAGAGGATTGGGGGAAGCTCTCCTGTGGGACACTAGGTTCCCACCAACCCTGAGAGCCAGAAGTTTGACTTCTACCGCAGGTGGGCTTTGGCCGCTAGCTTTGGTAGCATCTCAAGGGTCCCTTCACTTCTTTATATTCAGCCTCCTCACAGGCCACAGTAAGCTTTCCCTGGGTGCTGTCCACACAGACATTGGGAGGACTGGTCCCCAAGGGAGCCACACAACTGGAGCTGAGTTCTGGGCTTGGGACAGGATGAACAGAGGGCGTCTGTAAAACAAGTGAAGGGAAAAAAATCACCCGCTACACCCGCTTGCTACGTGAGTGAAATAGCCATTTATTTTTGCCTGACAGCAGTTATCGTTGAGTTTGTGGAAAAGCAACAAAAAAAGTAATATTAATATTTTAAAAATTTGTTCCCGCTGAAAGAGAGTTTTAAAAGTAGAATTATGACCCTCTAAAAAAGAGCTGACACAAATCTCTATTAGCATAATGGCCCCATTACGCCATTGAGGCCCTGTTAATGCAGCCCTCTGTCCGTCTTCCAACGCCAGATAAATGGAGCAAGAATGTTAGTTAGGGGTCTGCTCCTCCATCAGCAGGAGGACAGTTTGTATTCGGGGAGCACCCATTAGTGCTAATGGGAGCTACAGATGTAAATCCC
This sequence comes from Chinchilla lanigera, assembly GCF_000276665.1. NCBI lineage: Eukaryota > Metazoa > Chordata > Mammalia > Rodentia > Chinchillidae > Chinchilla > Chinchilla lanigera. The sequence continues at coordinate 922,957 of NW_004955480.1, read as the reverse complement.
CAGGCACTGGGAGGAGAAAAGGTCCTTTGGGATTTTCCACCAAGAAGCCATCCGCTTTGATAGGTACTTGGGAGCCAGAAAGTCCTTGCTCATTAGTACTTCTTCACTCTGTGAGCGATTTGCAAGCTCGCCCCAAGTGTGAGAGATTGAGCTAGTTCTTCTCCGGCATGACATCTATAGCCTTCCATGTTCCTTGCCTTTAGATATTGTGCCACTGAAACCTAGTCTAAGACAAATGCCATTTTAATTTGCTTCAGGCTGTGAAGGCCAACACACATTTCAGGGGAGAAAGTTATGTGTTTTAATTGCTTTATGAAGACATAGCGTATGCCCTGACACAGTTAAATGATTAACAGATTACTCCAAATGCCTTTGGCATAGAATATCTATATGTTCATTAGCCAGAACCATTTATCTTCTTGATAAAACTAAAATTACTTATACAGCAGGTTTACTTTCTATGACTAATAAATGATAAAAATCTAAATTATCCATCTGAAATGTCTCTTTTTGGCCATTAATCTCACATTTATCAGCTTTGATAACACATTATTAATACAAAAATTCAGTGTTCCAAGTATTTTAATTTACAAAGAAAAACAAAATATATTTAGTGCAAAAAGCCATCTCAATTAATAGGAAGTTCTATATTGATTCTATATAGTCAAGGAGCAAATAGTTAGCTTTAAGTATGCATTATAAAAACAGGAAATCCATGGTATATAAAGCATCAAAATGTCCCCAAAGGGATCCTTCTCTCAAATATATTTCCAGTAGCCAAATATCAGAGTTAATGAAGAGTTTGGTATCATTCTATATGTGCTCAAAAGGACAAAATTAAGATCAAGCTCAGAAATGGAGCAGGAACACCGAGATCTGGAATCCACTAAAGGTCACAATGCGAGCTTTGCACGTGGCCAAGAAAGTAAGCTTCAGAGGCCCAGGTTTAGCCAGAGGGGAAGCCTTGGGAATTGGATCCTTCTGTCAGCTTTTTTAAATGTTTAAGACCGTCTGTCCTCCAATTAAACTGATCAAGGGAGTCCAGGATGGTTTGTTAGCGCCTCTGCTCTGGAGAACACTCATTAAAAGTCCTGAGGCTGATTACGGACTTCCGTCTGGGCTCTTCACTTCTGCTGTCAGCTGCTGATTTCTCTGAATTCCAACTGCCACAGGAACTGTGGAGACCGAGCAGGAGCAGCACTTCCCCGGCTGCCAGGAAGGGAGGAGAGAGACATCTGCCACTGTCCTGAGTCACCTGTTACTTACCTTGGTGAGTCACTCCCCTGGAGGAGCCAGGGCAAAACAGCTCCGGAAAGGATGTGCATGCCTGTGCTTGTGCTTTGCATGCACACTGACCTGTGTGCACAGACAGACCTGCATCCTCCTGGGAGGCCGAGGGTCTGCGGGGCCAGGGGATGTGCCGAGCAAATGCCCTCCAGGCAGTCACTCCAGGCCGCCACTGTTCAACAAGCAGAACAAACTAAGGAGCAGAGTATTGCAATACAATGTGATCAATGCCAGGCAAGGAATAACTGGGGTTCTGTGTCTGTGTACTCAGATTTTTTTAAGAAAGGAAGGGAGACAAAGCAGGCTATGCCTCTCGACAAGCTGATAGACAAGAAGCAAAAACTTAAGTAGAGGCGGAACAATGCTGCAGTCAGAGGGAAGAACATATGCGAAGGTGCAGAGGGGTGGGAGAGGTCTCACTTATCCGTTCACTTTTCCACCAGCCACTGAGCACCTACTGTGCACTTGTGACTTGCTCTAGTGCGGGATCTGCCAGCACCACCTTCAAATGAGCTCTGATGAAATTAGCATGGAGTTAAGGTCAGACCGACATTCCAGTGGCCTGCTCCTGGCAAGGGCTCATAATGATAGCAGTGACTCCCCATGGCATACACTGAGCATTTAATACATGCTGGGTGTTCTACATGCATTAACTCAGTCAAGTTTCCCAGTAATCCTATGAAGTAGGTACCATTATGATCTGCTCTTCACAGGGAAGGAAACTAAGGCAAAGAAAACTATGGAATCTTGCATGAGGTCACATGGCTAGAAAAACTATAGTGCCGAGAGCGGATCCCAGGAAATTTGGCTTCAGAGTGTGTGCTTTTAACCACTTAGCCATTCTACTGCTCCTGGATGTCTTGTTTTCCTCATATTCAAAGTATGTAAGTGGATATGGTAATACTGATGATTGACCGGGGTTAAATGAGTAACTTCAGTGAGATAGTGAAGACTAACTGTGTCAATTTAATTGGCTTGGGAGCTCCCTGGAAAATTAGTAAAGCACATTTCTGGGTGTTTCTGTGTAAGTCACGGAGGTGTGATCTTGGGTACTATATGTGGTCCCTGGCCACTTCCTGTCTGGTGCTGTTCCCGTGCTCTGCTTCCTGGCCACCATTAACTAATAATCTATGTTCTGCCAGGCCCCTCTGCTGTGATGTGTCTGCCTTGGCACCAGAATGCCCTGAAACCTGAGCCAAACTACACCTCTCTTCCTCTAAGTTGTTGGCACTGGGTATAGGAAAGCTAATGCAGTCATACCAAACACAGTGTGCACTCAGAAAATATGGAGCTCCTCTATCTCTCCCAAGTCTACCCATTTACAGAGGTTGGGTCACACCTGTGCTATTTCATGAAGACATTTGTAGACATAGAATCTACACTGACAAGTTCCTTCTCCGAAGTTCTTTCCAGCATAGCATAACATAAATGGTAGCTCTGGCCATATTGCTTTACACAATTGAATTATTTCAGCCTCTCATATTTCACAAGAATATGGTCTGTTCCTTGGTCCAGTAAGCAGGTCTTATCTACCCCTGGTAGAGCCATTGCTAGAGCAAGAGTTTTCAAAACACTTTGGTAGAATAAAGACATAGAAAATACTACAGGCACTCTTACATGAAATATTACATACTGGAAACAAAATCAAATAATTTGTACATTGGGTGAGATAAAAGTAAATTTGTATGTATCTCCATGCACTCATTAGATTCCAAGGAATTTAATTTTCAAATGATGTTCAAATATTTCAGTTAAATTCTGCTGTTTTCTTATATTCCTATTTTCTTTTAATGTCCAAAGTCAAAAATCTCAACAAATTTGAGCGTGGGTATTCATTTTTCACTCACCAAACTATGAAATGCCCTCCTACATGCAAGTCAATGACTTCAGTTTAGGAGGAAGCGAACACATTAATAAAATGCATAAACACTCTCTACTGACAATAAATTTAAGAGTAATTGACCTCATCACATCAAACTTTACAAGTGGCTTTGGATCCCAAGCCCTATAAACTTTAAACTAGAGGCAGGCTGCATAGCTGAGCAGAAAAAGCAATGCAGCTGTAGTCCTATTCAGCTTTGAGCTATAGTCCTACCCCTTTCTGCCTGCGTGACTTCTCCAAGTGTCACTTTGCCACCTGCAAAAGAGTTTTTATATGGAAGACACTTTCCAGCTTGAAAACATGCCATTAATACATGCTATTGCTATCCTCATCAGGGCAAGGAACCAGTAAGATCTCTATGGATTAGAAATAGGAATTATTCTGTGGGTACATGAGGGATGTTGGTGATCCAGCGAGGAACAAGGCTGGTCACTCCATGCTGGGTACATGCCATAGGTTGATTAGTAAAATAGAGACCCTGTGACACAAGGGAAGGAGTTAGACCCAAAGAACACATGGAAAGGTTTTCCTGGTGATGTGCACCCTACAAAAAACTTTCAGAATACAGAGTGCAGTGCAGAACAACAAACATCTTTTAGGAGTGTCTACACCTTAGTCACAATGGCAAACATATTGTGCAGCTGGTCTTGGCAGTGCACTAGAGAATCCTCTTTGTTTCATTTACTGGAATGATGTATAACTCAAGAAGTGAGGCAGAGAGTGAAAAGATCATACACTGGCCATCCTCTGTCCTCAGTCAAGACTGCTGGTCGACCAAAAACAAAGCAAAAACGACAGCACTTAGGTTCCAAAAACCATAAAAGTAGGGAGACAGAAAAATAGCAGCTTATCTCTGCCTATTCTTTGAGACAAAAGAATCATTTCTTAAAAGATAGAACTCCCCCATTTGCTAATCTAGGCCAAGAATCAGCAAATCACGGCCTATGGGCAAAATCCAGCATCTATTTCTGCAACCCCATGAGCTAGAAGTACTTTTTATATTTTTAAATGTTCGCAAACAATAGTGTAAGAAGGATAGGACTTTGTGCCATGTGAAAACTAAATGAAATTCAAATTTCTGTGAGTATAAATGAAATTTTTTGGGGGGATCACAGCCATGCTCCTCGCTTTCCATGGCATCCATAGCTGCCACCACGCTGCAACAGCAGAGCTGAGTAATTGCAACAGGGACCGTATGGCCAACAGAGCCTAAAATATTTACTAGCTGGCCCTTCACAGAATAATTTTGCCAGCCCCTTGTCTAAGCCAATTATGTTCTCTTTCAGTCTGTGAAACTGACCTAACATGGCTTAGCTGCTACCTGATCAGGCTCTTTCTGACCTTAAGACTAGATTTCAAATGTGTCAGCTGGTGTTAAAGAACGTTGCAAGCAAGCCAGGACATTTTTCTTGACTTCTGCCTCTAATTCACCATCCCTCCCTCTATATAAAACACATTTACACACATCCCAAATTCTGATTTCTGCTTTCTCAATGTCGATGCACTCAGATTTCTTCTGTCTCCCTGGGATGGCTTTCCATAGTTGCTGAACCAGCAAGACTCTGTTCCTCATCTAATGGCAAACGGAAGAAACTATCAGCTATGGACTGACTGTCCTGGAACTTAATATTAATGCCAGGCAGCTCCTACCAATCGTACTTCAGAATGTTACATAATTCCTTTTATCAATAATACTTTATTTTTTGTGTTCCAAATAGCACGTTTCTTTTTTTCCTGCCAAAGTGGGTCAGTTATAGGAGAATTTTTATAGGTATGTTATACTTTGAGCTGGTCTCTAGATAACAAATATATCGCTCCTATTGCATTCATATTAACTATCATTTTAAAATATTCTACCTTTCAAAAGAGTAGACCAAAGCACTATTGGATCTGTGCCTGAATTGTGCCAAAACAAATCCCAAGAAGCAGGATGGTGGAGAGGAAAGGGCATCGGCCCTAAGGGTGACACCGTTGGGTGTCACACATGAACTAACTCTGGACAAATCCCAGGTCCTGTCTGTATTTTGGTTTCATTTCTGACATAAGCTGAGTTATTTTGGATCACAAGTAATATTTTCATTCCTACATTCCTTAATTCTAGAGTGGTCACTCATTCATCTATACAAGATATTTAGGATCATACAAGAATTTAAAACGCTAAGTGGAAGTTTTCATCACATTTAAAGTTTTGCCCAACTTTTATCCCAAGAAGCAGAAGGAGCAATGTTATTTGCCTTTAAAGAATAAGGTTTAAAGTGGACAGAGGTGGGCCAGGAAACCATTGCTTTTCATTAAAAGTATTTTTGAATCATTGATTTTTTAAAAAAAAATTCGCTGTTATCCACATTACTATGATTTAAAAACATGTTTAAATTACAGCTAAAAGGGAATTTAAATTTCTTCCAATTCATATCTTGATGAGTGAAGCTACATATACTATTGAATTTTAGACACATATATTGATTTTATACAGATTTCTCAAGGCCATTGTGGGCCACGGGAGGAACTAAATGACCCCAGTGTCCCTTCCAATGCAAGATTCTATACTTCTGCCTCTTCTCAATTTTTTCACTTTCTCTCTGCGCCATTCACATTTTGAGTAATCTCTCCTCACTAGGAACTAGGCGAGTGGAAAGTTTCAACTTTTAAAGTTCATTTATGTTTATGTCCTCCCTGAACAACAACAAAAAATTAATGAGATTAAAATGAAAATATTTTATTTCTTCAAAACCTCAAAAAATCATTTAAAACAGATCTTGCATGAGATTTATCCCTTCAGGCTAAAATAAAGCATTAGAGTTTTTTTCTTTTTGCTAAAGGAAACATTTCCTCAAACTGAAAGAAAACAGAGCTGTAATGGAAATATGAATGCAGGCTTTGCAGTTGCAACCATCTAATATAACATTAGAATTCTTCATTTGTGAATTGCTCTAATTTTATGCACATATATTATTCCACGAGAATAGCATTTCCTTAGTTCTATAGATTTTTTTCTACTCATATAATTAGTGATATAATTACTACTCTTATAAACCTAAAAATTAGGAATTCAAACATAGACCAAAAAAAGAGATTTGACTCTTCATGGCTTAGCCATTTACCACCAATATACTCTGAACCCTTTGGTGGGAATAGAAAACCTTTGTACACCCTATGATCAAAGATTTCTAAACCAGCCTTCTTGAAGCACACATACCTACAAACTTCCCCACACAACCTTCAGTTTCACAAGCTCTGTTCTGGTTCTTACTCTCACTCTCCTGAACCCTGACCTCTTAACTCATCCCTCTTCTTGAAAATCCAAATTGCCAATAAAAGAAACAAATCTCAGATAAAGAGAGCCTGCACCCTGAGCACCTATGTGCAGGCTCTCTGCGGGTGATGGTGATATGATAATGATGGTAGTGTTGATTGTGATAATGATGTGATGGCAGAATTTACTTATTCAATATTTCAGCAGCCTTATGAAGCACCTACTGTTATCATCATCATTTTAAAGATTGGAAAACACAGAATTTAACATACATAGGAGAAGTAGATTAAAATATTTTTGTATCTCATGGTGGATTTAGCCCAGTTTTGGGACTGACTACTGACTAGCATGAAGCTGAGATTTTCCCTTCCCAGACACTCCGGAGGAATTGTCATCCAGCTATGGGTCTTCACGTGTGCACCTGTGAAGGGGGAGGAGGGAAGCCAGGGAGAAACTGTGACATCTGTGGACACCTGATGGCCCCGGTGGCTCCAGCACCATTCCCAATGAGAGACAGACAGACGAAACAGCAGGACACGTTCTAGGTATCCACAGTCTTCCTCAGATGCCCAGAGGATGCAGTAAGATAAATGAAAGCAAATTGTTCCCCAAAGGAAAAGTAGGTTGGCCAGGCAAACGCTAGGAATGGAGAATCCCAGCAATGAGGATTTCCAGACATTGGAAAATACTTGAAAAAAGAAAGGAATTAACATTCCTCTTACATAAAGGAAAGAAAATGATGGCTTTTTAGGCCAAAAAGATTGAGACCATGTTACTTTCTACCACCCATATGAGCCTGGACACTCTAGAGAACAAACTTCCCCATTCTTCCATTTCCTCATGTGTGAATGGGAACCGCTATGTGATTATATCTACAAGTTAGCCATGTGAATTAACTATAGGCCACCATACACACATCAAAGCTCCATTAGCTAAGTTGTCAAACCAATTCCCTTATTCAAAACTTCTTGGGAGTGATAGCTCAGCTGACATATAATTAGCAAATAAAGTTGTATTAATTTCAGTCACAAATAGAACTCTGTAAATCTTATTATGATTATTTGATAAACAGAGCATTTTAATTCCTTCTTTGTCACCTTTCTCTATACAATTCATTTGCTCTTTATGGTCTTTTTCTTTCTCCTTTCTCCTCCAGTCTTTCTGGAGTGAAATCAGCCTTGCTCTTTCATCCTCTAGTAGAACTCTGAAATTTTAGATAAAATATTTTTTCCCTGTGCACATCTCAGTGATTGAAAATATTTGCCCATTGCAGTGAGATGCCAATAATTAGATGCTTTTCCCCTTAAGCATCTGCTTGACCATGCATTTCCTACATCCCTAGTTCTGCACAGAGACTGGGGATCTTATGAACAGAGAACAATAAATGAAAAACTGCCATCTTCCCTAAGTGGCAGAGGCCGCCAGAAAAGAGAAGGAAGGAAGACCCCCTGTGATGCCCGACAGATTCCAGGTTTTTGCTCTGAGGATTCCTAGATGCACCTCAAGCATCCCCTCCCTTTCCCTTCAGTCTCGGAGGCCCAGTAGCAGTACCATGCGATAGAGAGAAATGCATCATTTCCCGAGAGGTGCAGACAAATTCTCTTCCCTCTGCAGAAACCTTCAAGTTTCCCTGAGCCCATCTCCACCTCATCTATCAGAGAGCAGGGCTTGTCATTGAATCATACATCATGTTTTGAAAATACTCTGTATCACAAGTGGCCCATTTCTTAAAAACAAGAAAATTGCCACATGGGTTTCACAGGAGAGACCAAGCTATCTGGGACCCGTGTTGCTTTCTGGTGAAAATGCAGGGCTGGCAAGGGTCTTCCCCAGGGTTGCCTGATAAAGATCAGGGTTCAAATTTCTCAATTTTGCTTAGCAACTTTGGGAAACTATGTCCAGGACATTTTCAAATAATTCTCAAACTTTCTTTTGTATTTAAAGGGGCCACATGGAGAAGTGTTCTGTGGGTAACTCGAAGGTAGAGCACATTTGATGTGGCAGAGGCTAACTCTGCTTCAGCTCTTGAACACCACGAGGGGAGGGTTCTGATTCTTGACACTGCTCAATGCTGGCATGAGACTGGAACGTGGTTCCCTGTACACAGACTAGTTTCTTTACTACTGCCGTGTTCCTCTCATATTTTTACATCATAATCCCCAGCACCCATGTGATATAATTTTAACACTAAAAATACATTCAGAAACCACAATTTTTATAGCTACTAGATCATCTGCCCTCCCTGCTTCCTGCTTTACAACTATGCCTCTATTGCTAAAACAATCATTAAGGTGCCCAGCTCATCTCTGATCTAAGCACTATATTCAACTTTTCCCATTGATTAAGTTATTTAATCCTGTGAGATGCCTCCTATAGTCAATACCTAAATTTGGAAGAGATGAAGTAGCTTTCCCAAGACCAGATCTCATCATAGGAAGACGCAGCCTTCAAACTCAGATGCAGAGTAAGGAGAAAGTCAGTCCACTGGAATTAAAATTCCTAGATATTTTCTGCTTATTGTTACCAAATTTGACAGCACATATTCTGATTCTTAGAATGAAGCCCACATGGAATCCAGGAGAAATAACTGTTTACTTATTTTAATTCAAACACTGGTTTATTGAGAAGAGAATTTCTGCTGAGTGATACAACTTGTAGATGTGTGAACAGCTGGAGACGGACCCCTCAGCCATAGCTCTGTTATCGCTTGTAGCTAGATGTCCTGCCAAAGCCTCATGTGCTCATAGGTGGGTCTTTTTGGAGGCAGCACAACCTAGGGCAGTGATAGTGAAACTTTTCAAAACCAACTGCCTAAATTGCAACCCAATCCCAACCCATTTATTTATTACAAAGTGCCAACACCTCAATTAAACCTGAACACTAAGGTTTTAGTTTACAAAACACAAATCAGGACTTGGCTCACATGCCAACAGAGAGGGCTCTGTAGGCCCTCTGCAACACACATGACATAGATTCACAACCATTGATCTAGGGTGTATTTTACTGGGAGTAAGAATGTGTGATAATTAAATAGATGTAGCAAAGTTCTGGGTATAAATAAGGGAAGCCCCACCCTGGACGTGGGTGGCACCAATCAACAGGCTTATAACCTGGTTGGAATACAAAAAGAGAGAAGGAAAGCAGGCTTGCTGGCTCATTGCTGCTTCTTGCTGCTTGCCGCCTTCTGCCTGCCACGCCATGAACTATTTCTCCCATGCCATGCCCTCTGCCACACTACCCTGCCTCAGAGCTAGCCAATTACAGACTGAAACCTCTACACACTGTGAGCTGAAGTAAACCTTTCCTCTTTTAACTTGAGATGTTGGGTATTTTGTTTCAGCAATGAGAAAGGAAACTAAAACAGTGATCCAACTTGTAGATGTAGGAAGAGCTGAAGAAAAAAGCAGAAGACGTACTTTGATAGACCTCTCTGCCTCACCTCAGGACCAAGCATTGGGACCCAGTAGCGTGGGTCTAGTTCTCAGTTTACCATTGGCTTGCTGTGAAACCTTGGGCAATCCTGTGTTTATTTCTTTGTTTGTACCTTATAGCACATCTTACCAGGTTGTTACATCAGGCATTGACTATTGACTTTCCAATAAGGGAAGAAATATATCCCCACTCATACATTTTCTCTACCCTCATCATTCCAATATAGTTATTTCATAGTTTTAAGTTATTCAATATTTACATTTATTATGATAGTTTAAATTTTTTCACTGCTGAGTTTTGTAGCATGTAACAATTAAATTTTCTTTCTTAAATACTGTTTTGCTGTCCTTCTAGGATCCTGGATTTAATAATTCTGATTTTCTTTTTTTCTTTTTTTTTTTTTTCTATGCTATGCCAAAATCTTGTCAGAGCTGAAAAAGTGTCTCTCAGTATGTGCAAATATATCAGAAACCCGATCAGCTCCATGTTTTTCCCCGGGAAGACATCTCTCCAAGAGTCTTTAATCCTCCTGCTCTCTGCACTGGCTTCTCTCCAGGCATTCTGCAGAGGAAATAGCTAGAGTTCCCTTTTGTCGTCCTTGCAGGAATATCTATGAGCACTTTTGTGTTTGAATCTCTTGTTTCCTGTATCTCATATCTTCCTCTTTATTGGTTTATTTTCTTGTTTTTCTGGCAAACATCCTTTAGTAGCTTTCTGAGAAATTAATAAAGAAATTATATGTCTAAAAATGCCTTATTCTATTGTAAAATTTGATCAACTTTACATTCCTTATCTTATTTAATTCAATGAGATGCTGTCTATTTCTATTCCCATGGCAATGGAAAGCAGTGGCAGAATATTAACTTCTAGGTTGTGCATCAGTTAAAATTTGTAATATACTGTTGTATTTTCTTTACACTTCAGTAGTGTTTTTCCAATGTGATACTCAACTTGTTTCTTCTTTCATGGAATTTCTGTATGTTCTCTTTATTCCACATAGTCTGAAGTTTTTGAATGGTGGGAGTGTGTGTGTGTGTGTGTGTGTGTGTGTGTGTGTGTGTGTGTGTGATTCATTATGCATTCATAAGCTGACCTTGAGTAAACTCCTGTCTCGCTTCAAGAAAAATTTCTTGTATTATTTGTTTACCAGTTCCCTTCCCTCTGTTTCATTTGGTATCTTTCTGAAATGCCTGCTGTTTAGAGGTTGGATGTTCTGGGCTCTTCCTCAAACTTTTTTTCCACTCTCATTTTTCTGAGACTTTGAAATTTATTTTCCAACCATCCCCTTATGTTTGATTTCTGCTTTCATATTTTTAATTCCTGAGAGTCCCTTCGGGTTTTCTGCATGCTCCTTTCTATACTAGCCTGTTCTTGTGTGATGGCTTCAATATACTCTTTGATCTCTCTAAAGTACCCAGAAATTTTTTTGACATCTTCATTTGTCCTTCAGTGCCTTGGCAATTTCTCCAATTATTTCTTATTTTTGTTTTGGCTTCTTGCTTTCATTTAGAGGCCTTACAGGAATGTCTAACCATCTGCTCTGTTTAAGAGTAAAAGGGCTGAGGCATAGCAGAAGTTGTAGGTGCACAGAAGAGGGTTCTAGGTGGGCTTTACTGCTCTGTGACATGGAGAAGACTTTTTAATGGAGGCCTTTTATGGACTGCTCAGATTCTTCAGAAATGAATGCTTTGCTCTCTTCTTTAGCAAGCATAAGGCCAGTGGCCAGCATATTGGAAGAGAAGAGAAAATGGAGTCTTCAATTTGCAAGTCTTTGCATGAAATTTTCTCATTTTCCTTGCTGCACACTACCTGTCCCTCCACTGTGCCTAATTGTCTGCACTCCATATCTCTGCTTCAATGTCATTAGAATGCGAATTTTATGCTTTAGCCCAGTGGGGAAATGGATCTCATCAATTTGCTCTTTTTGTCACTTTGCTCATCTGTTTTCCAGTGTGCATATTCTCACCTTCTATGATTCCTATACCTCCAATTCCTGAGCATTTCCAGAATCCAACAGTGCAAAACAGCCTATTTTTCGTCGATTCCTTCCCCCATAAGCCTAACTTTCACTATTAGTTTGATGTCGTGCCAAGTCAGTTACCATTTGTTTATTCTCTTTTGAGCTTTCAGAATGTAGTTGACATTTCTTCACTAATGTCATCACTTCATTTCATTTTGTTTGTCCTTTGAGGTTTAAGCCTTTTAAAATATATTTTGCTGTCTTTTTGTAGGGTTTAAAGATGCCATACTTACACTGAGGTACCACCTATACTCTTCACTTTATATTGAAGGCTTTCTCCCTTACACTGAGTACACATATGACAGTTTGAATGGCCATCTCTCAGTATATCTAACCATTCATCTATGCCTGCAAACTTATGATGAGTCTACATTTTATTACTATAAACAACATCAAAGTAAACATGCTTTTTCACATGAAATTTTGTCTTTGTCTCTGATAACTTCCTTAAAATCTATTTCTAGAATAATATTTTCACTTTAAAAATTACTCAGACATATTATCTGATAATTTCCAGAAAGACAGTAATAAGGTACCCTCTGCCTCCAAAAAGAGGCATGTCCACATCGCCAACACCCTCAAAAATGTTAAAAGTTTTCAAAATCTTTACCGGTTACGTCTCATTGTTTATATCTGCATTTCTCTGCTAACACATGTCACTACAATTCTTTTCGTATATTACCAGTGTAATCACATAGTTACATTGATACCATGTATCTCCTGTTGGTTGCTTATGAAAAAAGCTTTTTTCCTAGTGAAGCATATTATTTCTTATTTGAATGAGCTATCGATTTGTTAAAAATATCAACCCTTTTAGGTCAAATTTCCCAAACTTATTTTCCATTTTACTATTTGTTGGACATTTTTATTTGCTTATGACCTTTCTGATAGAACGCATTTTTTACATTTTATATAATCAGAATTATTACTCTTTTTATTCATATTTAGAAGCCTCCCCATCCCATGATCAGATAAACATTATTCTACAGAAGCTCCTTCTAAAATGTATGTCTTGGGCAGTAGGGAATAAGGAACCCTTTTCCACTGCTGGTGGAAGTATAGACTAGTGCAACCACTGTGGAAATCAGTGTGCAGATTCCACAAAAAACTAAAACTAGAGGTTTCATTCAGTGAAACCTCTTCTATGCACCTAGTTACTCCTCTTCCTGGTATCTTCCTGAAAGAATTAAAAGCATCATACCACAGCAATATATGCACACCCATGTTTATAGTGGCACAGTTTGTAATAGCCAAATCTTGGAAACAGCCCAAATCTCCATAAACTGATGAAAGGCTAAAGAAAATGTGGGTTTTTTTTTTTTTAATGCAATGGAGTACCACTCCTCCATGAAGAGAGATAAACTTAACATATTTCTAGATAAATGGATGCACCTTGAGACTATACTTGTAAATGAAATAAATCATGTTTTTAGTAAACATGGCACACACATTTAAATACTGCATTGAATCTCTGGTGTGACAAACCAAAAGTGAAAATAAGGACCAAAATGTATAATAGATATTGTGAAATGAGAAGAAAACGTTCAAATGAGAAGGGGAACAAGAGAGTGGGGAGGGGGAAAGGAGAGATAAAAGAAAAAAGAGAGTAGAAGGGGGAAAATGGAAACAAAGCTTTTGTAAATAAGGAGGGGGAGAGGGGTTGAAGGGAGGGAAGGAGACTGGTGGAAAAGAAGGAAGATATAGCATGTCCAGGTGCAAATTCTGTATGGTGAATGTGATCATTATGTACATCTAAAATGTACAATAAAATAAAATTTTTAAAATGTACCTTGAATGCTTTACATTTCACTCTTTCCCCTCTGGAGTTTATTTGGTATATTTTCTCCCAGTCACTTAACTAGGTGACTCATTACCATCAGTAGCATAATTTGTCAGTTCCTCAACTCGTGAGTGAGGTAACTGTGATCATGTTCTAAATCCTTACTATTGACAGAGTCTTCCTCTGGGTCATTTTGAGCCCATTTGTCTGTTGACTCTTACAGTAGATCGTCCTGTTTCAATTTTCATTAACTTTATTGCATATTGCAATAGTATCTACTAGGGAAATTCTTGCTTTGCTGCTTTTCATTTCTCTTATTATTTTTTAGCCCTGTCATTCTATTCATTATTCAAGATGAACTTTAGAATACTTGGTCAAGTTTCCAGAAAACAACAGGAGTAACATGATTTCGATTAGAATTACATTAAATATGTACATGTGTCGGATAAGAATGGAAGTGTTGACAGCATGCATTCTTCCTTTCTGGGAAGATGACACCTATTTCCGTGCATCCAAGTCTTCTTGTATAATTCTGAAAAAGTTTTATTGTTTTCTTCATATGAAGTCTGCATAAATACTCAATAAGCTCATTCCTGGATATTTTATATGTTGATGCTATTCTGAATGATTTTGCCTTTGTACTTTCTCACTGGTTCTCAGTCTCATACCAGAAAGTTATTCATTTTCATGCATTTATTTTATATTGACTCAACTAACTCAATTCCCAGCATTTCTCATGGTTTCTTAGTTTTTCTAAATATCTTTGACTTTCCAATGAAAATAATCATCTTACAAAATAATATGATATTTTTTGTCTCTTCTATATCTTCCTTGTTGGCCATGTAGTTGTAGATTTGGATAAATAGAATTGTGGACAATGTTGTCACAATCCTGGTCTTAATGGAGATACTTTCACAGTCATTGTTAAATAATAGCTAATTTTTACTGGGTCCTTATATTAGTCATTTGGCTGAGCATTTCAATGCATTATTTCCTTTAACCTTAACAATCACTTTAGGATAAAATTATTATTATAATACAATTTTGACATAAACCTGAAGCTTTAATTACACAGGTTACCCAACTAGTCAGTGCAAAGCAGGATTACAAGCCACATTAATTTGACACCAGACTCGTGTTCCAAAACAAAGTAGTGCACTACTTCAAGTAAATCTTAGGAGCTGGTGAGAGAGGTTTTTAAGGATAACTATAAGGGATGTGTGTGTGTGTGTGTGTGTGTGTGTGTGTGTGTTTCTTGTTTCTTTTGGCTCTCTGTGTGTTTGATTGATCATTTGGACGGAGAAAGGAGATGAGAGGAAGAAGACCAGGTTGATTCTAAGCAGATACAACCAAGGCACAAAGCATATATTTATGACTCAGGAAAACCACTACATAAGATGCTTCACCATGCTCCAGGATCAATCACAAAGGAAAATAATACATTACCAACCCCTCCCCAAATGCACCCAAGAATATTATTACTGCTTCCACATAAATAAAGCTACATCGTGGAAGCACTTGACCATTTGGCTTCCACATTTTCTCAAGAAAGCATTTGGGTCTCATTAGTTCAGATCTTGGATTCACTGACTATTTACCCAGA
Source organism: Chinchilla lanigera (assembly GCF_000276665.1). NCBI lineage: Eukaryota > Metazoa > Chordata > Mammalia > Rodentia > Chinchillidae > Chinchilla > Chinchilla lanigera. Next base: position 907,700 of record NW_004955480.1, on the reverse strand, counting down.
TGAGGTTAAGGTGATTTGTGCTGTTTGAGTCACATCTTGGCAAGAAGCTGACTTGGGAGAGATGGTGTGCCTCTTTTTTCAGTGTGAAAAAGGTCTCTAGCAATGCTAAAAATAAAATCTTTTAGAGTGTTATGCAAAACTATGTATTTCTGCAGCATATGCCTAGATTACTGACTGTGTAATAGCCCTGCTGGACTCCCACCGCTGCATGAAGCCCATGCCCCAAGCATTATGATCAGCTCGGCAAGCGTGAACATCTTGCCTTTCCTCCAACAATGAAATTGCTGGAGTTGGTAGGCAAAGCTCTTCCTTAGAAATTATTACATAAAAGGTTTTAGCTTTAAATGTCACACTCTTTAGGAAGGACACAAAGGATCAGAGCTAATCAGGTATTCACATATGAGCTGTAGGGAAACTGAGCCTTGACCAGTGAGCAGAGAGGCAGCGTAATCTGAGCAAACAAGCACACGATTGCCCTTCAGACCCAGGTTCTAATCCTGGCCCTGTTGAGCAGTACTGTCTACCTATCACCTCTTTGTCTATTCATTTGGTGACTGACACTAAGAACAGTACTGCTGTTTCCTGCGTAGGACTTCCGTGAGTTTGGGAAAGGATTACAAATGGAAAAGTGCTTTTGAAAACTGAAATACACTTGACATGTGTAAGGAAAGATCCAACAGTTTCCAGCAGTTCTCCCTAAAGAGCAGTCATATTTATTGCTCACCCGAACTCCTCTGAAAAAGACAAACAGTCATCAACAGTAATGGAGTTCTGCAGAGAGCCAGCCTGTTTCCATTTCAATTCAAAGCCCTTGAGGCAGCAAACTTTCAATCCAGGCACTGCCCCTGATTGTCAAGTACATTTGTCTGTTTCCCCAATATATGTGGTAAGCATTTATAAAGATCCTCTTCGCCTATCAGCCAGCAATCATCAAAATGTAAAGTCTAAAGGAGAAATGACCTATTGTACATGGACTTTATGAGAGGCCTTGGAGAATGGTGCCACGTGATCCCTCCACCACTTGATAACTTGAGCTCTGGGTCCCCACGTGCTTCATGCTTCCCACCAGTCCCCTTGGCCAGTCATTTCTTTGTACACTGTAGAGTGGCTCTGTGTGCTGGGGACTGAGCTTAAATTGAGCTTGAGACAGGGGCCTTGGAATGATTGAGTAGTGAATTAGATAGAAAATTGCAGCTTTTGTGCCTTGAGTGAGAGAATCACTGCCTTCAACCAGCTGCTCCAACTTGAGTATTTCTCACTTCTTCTGACTTTTTTTCAACAGGGGAATTTGATATAAAACATATCTGTCTCCTTAGATACTCAAGAGCTGCCTTTTCTCCTCAACCTTCTTTTAACACCCTCCTTCCACACCCCAGATGGTCCTTAGCCTGCTGCCTGTGCAAGACGGCGCTCAGGAAGGACTCAGCAAAAGCACAAGTGTGCCTCTCACACCCACCCAAGGCTCACTGGTCCTGTTCATAGCCAACAGCCACAAATGTGGCCCAGGGGAACATAGGGGCCTGAACATGAAGGGGAAAGATACCACAGAGAGGACTGACTTCATAGATTGCCTGCTTAGGTTTTACCCAAAACTGTTCCTATCCTGAGAGGTCTTAAAACAGAGTCAAATTTGAAAACTATAGAATCCATAGGCTGATTTACTTGTGTATTCTCGTTCATGCATAAGCACAGCTGGTTCTTGTGTGCAAATGAGGGCACTGATTCCACACGGCACACTTGATTTCAATGCGCACGGGCTTTGCAGTGCGAATTAAGTTCATAAACCAAGGCACTGTTGTATTTTAGATTATAGATTTTCAGGAGGGAAGCTCAACCTGTAGAAGAGAAGCAACACTAAATGCTTTGACAGCCTCTCTAACTGATCTACAGTATTTACAAATAGATAAATGCTACCCTCCTGGTCCCTCACAATCTGATGCCACTGCTGACCACACTCCACAGCAGAGCTAGCCACCATTCTTCTCCAGATTGGTGGCACACAATTACCTCCCCCAATCTTTGTTCTTGAGGCTCCCTCTATATAGAATGTTTTCCCTCCATTTTTGTGGACCTAGAAAGTCCTTACTCTTTCTGTAAGACCCAACTTAGTGTGCTGTAGATGAGAATACACAGAGATGCCATCGTAACTCTCTCCCAGCCCTCCGAGTCAATGTTACATGAAACACACCAAACAGTCATCCCTCCTGACCCATGAAGCCTTCTCTGATGCCTGAGGCTTTATTCTGCTGAGTCCCCGAGCTTCCATCATACATGGATCTACCAAAAGTCCTCAACATGCTAATCATTTATTAGTTTATCCTTCTAAATAGGCTGGGAACAACTTAAGGGCAGAATCTATATCTTGTTTCATTTTTACGCTATTTTTATGCTGCTATGTGGCTGTACTATGTACCAAACGCTCTTCCAAAGGCAACACATATATTTATTCATTTGTTCTTTACAACAGCTCCGCAAGGTAAGTGCTATCATCATCCCAGTTGCCCAGGAAAGAACTGAGACATAAGGAATTTAAATAGCACGCCAAAGGTCACCCAGCTGGTTCTGAGTGATCCATGATGCGAACCAGGCTTTTACCTGTTACACTGTCCAGTCTTTCAACCATCAGTGTCCCCCAGGGCTGAACTCAGAGGCCTAGTGTGTAACATGTGGGGCTCAGTAACTGGGGGTTAGCTGATTAAATCAATGAACACATGATATGGACTAGTTGGTTGTCCCTGGCTAGGTCCCCCTGGAAAGTTTTAGGCTGTAGAAATTAAGGGTAGTGAGCCAATTTGGGGAAAGATTTCACAGAAATGCACGAAGATGGAAATGAAGAATTATACCTAAGGACTTAGGTTGCTCAGCCTTGAGAAGCAAAAGTTGAAGGCTGGTTTCATAATGATCTTCATGGCCAGCAAGGCTGATTTCTGAGGACAGTGACTGAGCTGTTTTTCTCCACCTCCAGAGAGGATGGAGGAGTGGAGCTGGGTCTCCGCAGCAACGGGCACTGTTTAAATCCGCCACAAAGAAGAATTTCCGTAGCCTAAGAATCGTTTGTTAGACCCAGGAATGAGTTATGGGGAGAGGTAATATTAGGTTATCTATCTTCAGCCTTTTGGACTTGCTTCTGCTCAGAGTGAGGAACGTGTGGGAGGAAAACAAACAATCCCAAGGTCTCTCCCAGTCTTATGAATCTATAATATTTGAATCTAAGAAATACATCAAACATTTCACCTTACTTGATTTCATGAATGGATAAATGAATGATTGTGCCTCACATTTAAAAGCAACAACAAAAAATGGCATGCAGTTACAAGAAAAAGGGTCTTCTCAGATAATAGCACCGTGCCACAAAAGCAACAAGAGACAAAAAGAAAAACGGAATTCATGTTCTGGGAAACCTAAACTCCAATAGTTTCAAGCTACTTCTTGCTAGGTCCATCATACGCTTGACATAAAGTGAGGACAGGTGGCCTCTACCCTCAAATGCTAATTTGGACCTGTTGCCACCGTTGACACACTTGACGGATGACAGGACCCTGAAGCAGATTTCTCTAAACATGAAGAACTTAAAATATGGACCACTATCCATGCCAGGTATACAGCACTTCCAATGTGAAGAAACAAATCCCCTCCAGGAAACAGGAAACAGCACCAAACCTGCCTATTTCCCTTCCTACATCAAAACTGAAATATAAAATACTAAGGGAACTGAAAGTTAGGGAGTACAGAAATCTATTTTTATATTTGATGTTATTTCAAAAATATGATTCTGTCTTATTTTTGTTTAATAGAACTAAAACCTTACACTTGTAGAATGCCTCACAATGGACAAAGTTCTTTCAAACGCACACTACTTTTCTGAATTTTTACCTGGCAAACGGATATTTCCCTTCTCAGCTTATAGAGGAGCAAAAGCTCGGCGAGGTAAAGGCCTTGCCTGAGATCACATCCTTGGGACCAGTACATCTGCAGTCAGGCTGTCTAATTTACAGGTTGACCATTTCAACTCCACTTGTTCTGGGCACAGATCAGAGAACACTGGGCCCGTCTTGCTAAGGGCCTCCTTCACCATGTACAGCCAGCCTCTCATGGGTGAGAGCTGTGGAGCTGGCTTGCACCATCTTGGAAAACTCAGATGGCTCAGTAATCCTGGGATATCTGGTGTAAAAGAGAATCTCAACACCAGTGAGTGTCTGGATCCTAACTCAGGCTTTCCCTGCTTGGGAAGTTCTACTCCCCCAAAGGACTTGGTTCACATGCTATCTTCTCTGTGGCATCATTCTTGTCCTCTAGCAAGAATAGGAGACCTACACACAAGCTGCTTAGGTCTCACCCCCATGTGTTAGGTAAGTGATCTTACCTTCTCTAAATCTGCCTCCTCTACACAACGAGGAAACAACCAGTATCTCCCTAATTCACAGAAGAGGAAGATTCTATGAGTTAATATAGGGAAAGTACTTAAAACTGCTCTTGGCCAATAGTAAGCTTTTAGTCAATATTAACAATTTTTGATATAATTACATTGTCTGAGTCCTCACAGGGATTAATTTTTTCTCCTAGTATACAATGCTATTATTATAACTCTCCATTACTATTTTGTTATTGTTCATCCCTGTCGTGAGCCCAGAGTCCACCTCCTTCAGTGACCCCCTTTCAAAGGGTGGTACTCCTCTCCACTGGCCACCCCAAAGAGAAAAATGGTGCTGTTTGATTCCCCCTACATCTTCATACCTCATGTGGATCAATCAGCAAATCCTGAGGCTGGAATATTCTAGATATTTCTGGAATCCACCTGGCTATCTCCACCTTGTTACCTTAGTCCAGTTCGCACTGAAAGTCATGAAGCAGCTTAATTGGGTGTCTTGCCTCCAGCCTAGTTACATCCAAATTTGTTCTCCACATTAAAGCTAGAATGCTATTTCTAAAAGACAAATTTGATTCCTGTGTGGTATCTCTGCTCCATACCCATCTCTGCCAGCAGATGTTGTTTGGTCTAGCCATGCAGGACTTTTCCCCTGCCTATCTCTTTACATTTATCTCCCATGACTCCTACCTCACCCAGAATGGCTGGTACTCCAGGACAACTGACTGTTTCCTCAATACGCTCTTTAGTATTTCTTCCCCTTCCTGTTTCTGACATGTTCTCTGCTTTGGCCTTTGAGGAGTTATTTTTGTGTTCCTTTGGATTAATTTTTTTTCTCTGCTTAAGAATTAATATTCCTTTCTCCATGTAGTCCCAAGACCTGATTGGAGGCAGCTCTTTAGCACTCCTTGCTAGTATTTTGTGGATGTCCCATAGTTATTGACCTGCTGTCTTCTCCTCACCATGACCTTGAGCTCTAGCACAACACCACCAGTCACTTTCTCCTCCACTTATGTACACATGTACTTGGCACATAGTAATATTCAAAAAACATTGCATGGTTGACCTCATGAATAGGTACTATGTAGATGATAGCTGTTACATACAATGTATCACATTAATTCCACAACCACCTCATACAGAGGCTGCCATAATTATCCTCACTGTAAAGGTAGAAGAACTAGGGGCTGGGGATTTAGCTCAGCGGCAAAAGCGCCTGCCTGGCAAGCGCAAGGTCATGAGTTCGGTTCCCGGTACCGGAGAAAAACTTTACCCAAGTTCCACAATTGTTTTTTTGTTTTTGTTTTTGTTTTTTTGGTTTTTTTTTTTTGGTTTTTCTCTGGTACCGGGAACCCAAGTTCCACAATTGGTAGTCTGGCTCTAGGTTTTCTGCTCGTGACTTTCATACTACAATGCCTGCCCAGAGAAGGGTCCAATGGTAAATAACAGTATTTACACAAACATGGGTCCCATGTTCTAGTTTCAGTTCCACAGATGAGAAAATAGAGGCCTAAGAAGGAGTTTCTATCTGAACAGTAAAGGTGAAAGCAGCAAGCTCATCTGGGAGATAGTAATCCCTGTTGCTCACTAACCAGTCCTGGAACTTCCAGAGGTCACTTTTCTTCCTCCTTCAAATGCCAAAGCAAGGTCTCAGGGCTAGACCATGTCTCAGCTTCCTTGCGGATCAAATATGCAATTCCAAACACCCATCCTGGGTTTGCTGTGCATCGCTCTGTACTGCACCTCTGCCCTGGAGGAATTTATCTCCTTGCCGCAGACAGCCACAGACAGACAATATTGACAGATGAGTTCAAAACAGCCACATGACAGTTATGCAGGTTATTTTAAAGGGAACCACCAAGTCAGCAGTGCTGGTGCACACCTGCAGTCCCAGCTACAGGAAGCTGAGGCAGGAAGATCCCTTGAGCCCAACTGTTTGAAGCCAGCCTAGGCAACATAGTAAGATCGCATTGAAAAAATAAAATAAATAAATAAATAAAGGGGACCATCCTAAGATTAAACGTTATCCAGCAAAGAGTCCTTGGCCCTGTAACATCTCCCAACTGACCATCACTCCAATGAATGAGACATTCTCAAGGCCTCACCCAAGGAAATCACCTGAGCTTACAAGTCAGAAGCAAGACGCCAGATTACGTATGTCAGCAGTGGTCACAGAGCTCCCTGCACGCGTTGTTCTCTCTGTCCCTGAGTTGCTCAGAGCTGCAGGGGCTCTGAGAAAGAAGCAGTGACTTTGACACAGCTGCTGTTGGTTTTCCACTATGGGTTACATGCTTAAATGGATTTTTAGATTTACAGTTGATTCTAGAAATTGCATCTAGCTCATTTCTAACTCCATGGGTAAGCCAGTTCACTCAAGGCAAACAGCATCCAATTAAAACCCATTCTGAAGAAACTAGCCAGGCATTTTTCCTGACTCTTAATTCATTAAAAAAAAATGAAACCAAAAACTTATCAGGGGGCCTTCTCAAGGACCAAGCTCACTGCATCACTGTGAGAGGAGAGAGGTAATTTTAAAATATACTCTGAGAGACAGCTGAATCAGAACACAGGCTTCAGGCTCAGGCTGAACACATCCGCTTCAGTTTTCTGCATTCACTCTCTGTGTATCAGCAGCTGTATGACCTTGGGCGTGTTCCTGTTCCCGAACACCATTGAGCCTCAGTTTCCCCATCAACAAAAATATCTGCCAGAGCTGCCAGAGTAACTAGAAGAATTATAAGTTTGGTTTGGAGCCTGGTACAGAGTAAGGGTTAAAAAAATAAACTTAAAAATACATTTTATTAAAGTCTTAATGATTCAGAGATTGATTATTCCATTAGAAGATCATCATGCTTTTTTCCTTTCGCCCTGTTGCTTCCTGCCTGCCCACGTCACAGCTGCTTGCAAGCTATTATTCCATGAGATAAAAAACGAGATGAAATTCAATTCAGATGCCGCAGCAACAAAAGTGGGAAGAGCCCAAGCAATGGAGGCAGACAGGCCTGAACTTGAACCCTGGATAGCTTTGGGCAGGTTACATAAATTTGCTGAGCTTTAATTTCCTCACTTGTAAAATTTGGATAATCGTATTGACCTTTAAGGCTTCTTAAGGAGGGGTGTGTGTGTGTGTGTGTGTGTGTGTGTGTGTGTGTGTGTGTGTGTGTGTATTGCCTTGACTGGTAGGCAGGTAGGAAAGTATAGTGTCATTTCCAGTAAGACATGTAGTATTTGGCTAAACAGAAGCTTAGCTTTAAATGACCATCTCTGTTACTACCAAAGATGGACAAAAGAAGTCACTTTCATGACAAAAGCCTCCCTTAGGGACATCCTGAGTATTCACTCACCATGACTGCACATGTGGGGATCCAGAATAGCAATACCGAATGGAGCAACAGCAGATCTCATAGGAGGAAGGGAGGAAGGCAGAAGCCGGGAAATGTAGCTGAGCCCCTGTGACGTCCTCACTCCCCTGGGCTTTCAGTGCCCAGTTCTGAGAGTTGGGGAGATCAAAGCAGAGATGGGACACTCTTTACAAACCCTCACTAGCTCTAACAGGCAGGTTCCCTTAGCACCATGGAAAAGTCAGGTTGACCAGCTGTAAAGGATCACCTCTTAAGAGGTCAGTAGCAGAGAGAACATTTTCATTATGTGCCTTTTAGGAAATTAATAAGCGAAAGTTCAAGGGTTGCTTACAGTGATATGACACATGCATTTTTACATAGACATTTGGACTTCATGTTTCTAGTTTAAATATTTTATCTGCAGAGCTGTCTGAGTCATATCCTCACATCCTTCCTGCCTTCAATCTCCCTCAGAATGAAGACTATATATGAGATGCCAACTGTCTAAAGAAAAACATAAACAAAAGACAAAAATCTAAAAGTCACATTAGCATACGAAAAAATATCTGAATATTTGTTTGGACCCCTGGAGACTCCCCATGTGTCATCCTCCAAGTAGCATGCAGAGATTTATTTTGTATCCTTCCCTACTTTTCAAATAATATCCTCACTCAAAGCAGAAGGATTCTGATTTTGTGACAAGCTAAAGGAGTTTTTTCCCCCCAAAGCTCCTTACTTAACATCAAGCATAGAACAAAACACACCTGTCAACAGCATAGTACATTTTACTAAAATTTCTATTGTAGGAGAAAGAAATCTCTCAAAACTTTGTCCTTTTTTAATAAAAATTGAGAATTAGTTTTAAAATTGAGGACAAAGTCAGTTCACCATAAATCACCATCTTTATATGAAATTTTCTGTCATAGAGAAAATGGAAAATCAGTTTCACTTTGGCCAACACCTCCATAAGAAAGGCTTATGCACACAAGTGTTCTCTTTCCATAAGGCAGCAGCATTGTTAAAAAAAAAAAAAAAAAAAGCTCTGGTGTCGCTCTTCAATATTGTTGTCTAATTAAATGGCAATGGAGTGGATGCGTGAAAATATGTGTTAGAGGTGTGTAATGTGTAATGTGAAGAGGAGTAATCAAAGCCATGCAGTAGGATTTAGGAAGGGATTTCAGTTGGCAGCTTACGAGACAGGAGCATATAATTTTGCTAATTTGAGATAGGTATTGTAACATATAAACATTACTGCTTTGCATATTTTAATGAAAACTGCCTCTACACCAAAATGAATCCGTTAGCTTGAACTCTGCATACCACGAAGTTGCTGCCTATTACAAGTTCAGCATAAATAAGGGAGGCACACAGGCTGCATTAAAAGAATGGTCACCTCATTAAAATAGGTGAAAACCAAGCCCCTATTCCAAGCTACTCTTAATACTATAAAGTAAGTCTGATGACAGGCATTGTATTAAATTCTTATACTGCAATGAACTTGCATGCACACAAACCAAATCTGCATGTTTCTTTTGATATACACCTGCAGCTTGTTAATTCAAGGGCCTTTATTAAGAAAGTATAAATTTAGCCACCTCTGTAGATTTGTAAAACCTTATTAGCCTGCTTGAGAATCTGGAGTAAATTCATCTGGAGTCTTATTTTCATGGCTGGTGAAGAAAGGGAAAGTGATGATGATATGTCCCAAATGGATGTGCCTGAAGAAATATAGCTGCAAATAGACTCATGAGTATACCTGAGACTTGGTGCTAAAAGAGTTGAGAGAGGTTTTGGTCTTCTTGGAGCTGAGGACCTCACTTACCTGCCAGCCCACTTCTCGCCAAAGTCCTTTTCCCCAGTCCTCTTCCAGCCTGGGGGAGGTCTCATCCATTCCTGTTGCTGCCTGCACAAACTGGATTCGCCAGGGACTCTTACTTTCTCTCCTTGCGAGCCTTTACCAAAGCAGCAGCGAGGGCAGTTCAGGGGCAGGCTGTCATGGAGAAAATGCCATGCCAGAGGATGAGGGATCAGGCAAGAAGAAGCCACTACGGAACAAAGTTGGGATAAATGAGGCTACTCCGACAGGTGCCACCCTGCCAGGCTGAAGGACAGCTCAGCTATCCAGTGTGTAGAAATGAGGACCAGCCAAGCTTCAGGGCCAGTGGACGATGGATCATTCTTATGCTTCTAGTGTAAAGGTCAGAGGAGGGAAAGGTGAAGGCATCCTCTATGGTGCAGAAATATGCATTTCTGCATGCACTCCATCTTCTTGCCCCAACACGCTCACACAAACACACACACACACACACACACACACACACACACACACACACATCCTAAGCACACACACCAGAATTTTCAACATTCTGCAGGCTTGCATCGGTGCACTGGTGTACCCTAGAAGAAATAATCTACTTTACATAGAAGCAAATAGATTGCATTTGAACATGTCGCCCCTCAAAAGCACCATGTGAATCACTCAGCTGCCAATAAACGTGAACAATAGCAGGCTACTTTGAATGAAAATAAATTCATTCCTGTAGTTGAGTCCTGGTGTCTATAGGCCCTGTGACACCCCCCACTTAAGATATTCCACTGGTAAGCATTTCCATCTGAGCATGAACCTCAACATCTTATCCAAACTAGGATCCAAAGAGACCATAGGCTTCAGCTTGCATCTCTTCCTCCAAATCTCAGTGTCCGCCAAGCCAAGCCCAGCCAAACTCTGTGATGTGTCATTACTGTTCCTCACACAGGATGACTCTGGCTTCTGCTATTCAGAAACGGGTCTCACCTCCAGAGATATAGATTTCATTGGCATAGGGTAGGACCCCAAGCACTGAAATCATCTTCCATGGTTTTTTGAAAGAATTAATGATATTTAACCTGGAGAACAAACTCTGTGATAGAAACTTAGGACACAGGTGACTGCCTGAAGGATGGTAGTAAATCTTGTCTAAAATTTCTATGAATAATTCCAGTGGGCATGTAAAATGAGAATCACAAAATTCAGTGTTGAGTATCATTTAAGATTTTTTAATCTAATCATCCATCCGATGCCTGAATCTCTATGACCCTGTCAACATCCCTTCAAACAATAATGATGTCACTTATACCACCACTGACATCAAACTCACCCAGACAGTCTTGACCTGTGGTTGATCACTTCATCCAAATATTCTGGTGTCCTTATCCCTGCAGCTTCTACATGGGTGTAATGTTCCTTAATCACATGAGAAAAAATCTGACGAAGGTTCTATAGGACTACCCTTCAGACTCTAGTAACCTGTATCTTCAAGTTTCTACTAAAAAGTGTTCTCCAGCTTAAATATCATTAATTCCTTCAAAAAATTATTGAAGATGATTTCAGGTCACTTCTCTGTTCTGGCTACCAGGCACAAGATGTATTCCACTACTTTCAGTGCTTCTTTAAATGACTGTATCATCCTTGCTGTGATCTATCATCCCAAGAAGAGCCAAAAACTCACATGGCTTATTTGAAAATTCACGTTATTATCCACCAGCATAATACTAAGAGCAACCAGCATCTATGGTACATGGACCTACGTGCCTAGCCCTGTGTTATATGCTTGACTAATCTCATCCTGCTTCACCTTTACAAACACTCTCTGAAGTTATCACTACGTTCCTGACTTACAGATGACAAATCCGAGGCAGATTAAGACATTGGTCTAAGTGATGAGGTCAGGAGTTAGGCCAGATCTGACTCTACAGCCTCCTTCCTGTTCGTCAGTGCCCTTCTATGGATGCACTCCTAGATCCCATTTGCTCTCCTGACAAACACCCCTCCCCAGTCCAGAATCACAGTGCATTACTATAGTTAGGCCTGCTCTCGTCTTCAGATGGCATGGGGACATGTTTCCTAGGCTGTAAATGACCATACAAAACTAACCTGCCATTGTTTGTGCTTTTAATAACCACAGGCCATACCTTCCCCTTCATGCCCAGAGAAACACGCAAAAGCCTGCTTTCCTTGCTTAGCCCTCACTTTTGTTGGGAATAGGCTGCTGCTTCTGAGAGGTTCCTGTGGGGTAAGAGTAAGGCCAGAGGTTCAGTGGTCCAGAAAATCAGCCCAGAGACAAGACTCAGTGGAAGTCTCACCCATCATCGGCTTCTTCCCTATCTCACTTAACTCCTTCTCAGCAGCAGCCCATAAGGAAAAAGGGAAACAGTCAGTTTCCCCATTTGAATCCCATCTTCTGCAATGTAGCCAAATCTGTTCCTGTGAGAGATAGCAGCTCAGCCTCTGTGGTTAACCAGACCTGGGCTTGATTAGCAGCTCCGTTCATTCCAACTCTGTCCATGTAAGTTGCTTAGCTTCTTTGAATCATGGTGTGATTCCGTGTCTGTGAATGGAAAGCATTATCATCTCCCTTGAGCATGCTATTCTTCACTAATGTCTGGCTCCCTTCTGCTTGTAGGAACTCAGCAAGACTGCATTTCTCTAACCCCTTTCGATTACTCATAGTCACTTGACTTGTTTTGGTCAAGAACATATAAAATAAATGATGGGTTCTGTTTCCCACTGGACTCTCCGCCTGATCCCCTCTACACGGTGATTGCAAGAGTGTGTTAGTGAGACGTGTCTTCACATCAGAGCAGACCACGAAGCTGAGCCAACTCACAGGGAACAGATGTCTCAAGAGTCACCTGGACTGGCAACTGCCATTATGTAAACAAGAACATCCAGAGTCGTTTGTTACCACAACATACCTAGATTTCCTGACCAATACACTGTCCTTGCCATACGGAGTGGATATAAGAATAAAATGAAACATAACAAATGGGTAACAAGCATCAGGTAAGCCTGCAACATTATTTTAAACAGCCTGGTTTGTTCTACCCATTTCCTTCAGGCCCCACTATTTCCTCCAGTCTTGATTTTTCCTGTACATAAGATCTTAGCATGAAGCATAGCTATTTCTTATGAATTTTAGAAAGAAAGAATAAAGGTTCGCTCAAATAGTGCCCCTGTGTTTCAGAATGCAAACTCAGAATAGTATGACTTCAATGCTACTTATCACTTAGCAAGGAAATTAATGAAAGCAAAATGAAGCATCAAATAATAAATGAAGCTCAGAATGAATTCACTGCAGATAAAGCAAAGTACGTGGCTCCAAGTGTAAACATAATGAGAACATACATGAATACAGGAGTTTATTAAGTAGCATAGCTTTTATTCCCTATTCTTGCATCAAGAAATCAAAGAAGAATCAGTTCTGTTTGTCTCCCTGTTTATGTTTTCATTAAATGAAGGCTCAGCTATGACAATAAAGCATAAGAAAAACATGGATAACAACTCTGATTCCATCGCAGCACTGACATTCGAAGAATTTGAAGTCTTTCATTTCAAGTTCACGCTCTTAATACATACTTGAATCTGCTCAGAAATAAGCTTTGAGAATCTTGTTTTTCTTTTTTAAAGTTTTCAAATGTAAGTGCTAATAACTGTACCCTATTCTACAAGTTCAATTGTATTTCCTAAAAATAAACCCCTGGTACTTCCAAACGTGACCTTATTTGGAGACAGGGTGTTTCCAAAGTAATTCAGACTAAAACCAGGTCATTTGTGTGACCCCTTTCTTTATAGACAGGGTAAAATTTTGACACAGAGACAGATGCATAAGAGAAAAATGCCACATGCAGATGATGGCAGAGATCACAGTAATACATCTAAGCAAGGAATGCCACTGACACTAGGGGGAGAGAGATGTGGAGCAGATTCTCCTTCCAAACCCACAGAAGAAACAAATCCACTGCCACTCTGATAGTGAACATCTAGCCACCAGGACTGAGGGATGATACATTTCTGATAGTGAAGCCCTTTCTTTTGCAGTACTTTGTTAAGGCATCCTCAGCAAACCAATGCATACTATATTTAAAATAAAATTTGTGGTAGATATAAACTTTAAGCAGAAGAAACTAGTTTCCTTGCAAATGTTCTTTAACTACCCTTCCTTCTCTCAGAATAAACGATATATGTTCACTGCACCAGGAAGTTAGGCCTACAATAAGATGGGTTAGGTGTACTCACCACACGGAAATTAGTGTTAAACTGATGCCAAAAAGTAACAGAAAACACTTTATTTGCTCTTTTTCCCTCAAGATAAGCATGATATTAAGAATATGCTGACTAATAAGAAATAGAAAAAGTTTTAGAATGTGTAACACCTTCCTTATGAAAAAGTTATATATAAAAACCAAAAAAAGGAAAATCTATACAAAATACATCAGTCAATCCTCACTTGACTTTAAGAAAAATTCTTTTAGCTTATAGAATAGAAATGTGTTAATACTTCATTTTAAGAGTCAAAAGATGAGAAAGAATTTTCCAAGTGAATTAAACCATGTATTTCACAGTGCTAAATGTTGGTGGAAAGCTCACTGTACTTGATTAAATATAGATATTCAATCTAAAAGAAAAAAAATGAAAAGAACCCTGGAGCAGAGGGCACAGGAGGACTCTGAGAAAAACAAGCATGGAGCCAAGGAGTCCCCAGGCATGGAAGAAATGCGATGGTCTTTCACCTGATTGTAGGAATTTGTGTACACTTGCACATAGCCCTGTGCTACAGTCTTTATGAGTCCCCACTGCCCATTTTATTACATATTCCCACTTTAAATCCATTTCGGTGAGGTTTTCCACAATATAATCACACCAGTGACCCATTTTTCCCGATAGCTTTCTACTTTGTTTCTACTTTTGTACTTGTTTTGTTTTATTACATCCTACCACCAAGTGTCTAGGACCTTTGAAAATTTGGTTCACAAACACATTCTAATGATGGATGAAATCCACACATGTGGTATCTGTACGTTAACTCCACCACAAACACAATATAAATACCAGTTCTGTCTTGAAGAGTGATGAATCTGGAGCATGTGAGTGGGCCCAGGATATAGCTCAGCCGCGCAGCCCCTGCCTGGAACCTGTGAGTGACCCGTGGCACTGTAGTCACCATATCTTAGAGAAAACCACAGTATCAGTGTCCAGTTTGACATTTCCTGGAACAATCACACCCACTGTTCCCTTGGCATCATTTCTCAGCTTCGCTGTGGTGACCTGGGTGACGTCGTGGCAGTGAACGCCCAGTGGCCGATGGAGTGAGTGCTGTGCTTCCACGTCCTCTGCTCCCATGTTGCTGAGCTGTGACTTACCAGATGCATTTGTACTTGCGCTCAATCCTATGTATGCCAGTTGTGCTGCTAATGTAATTACATAATCTAATTAAGTAATTATATCTATAAAATATGAGTTTGTTTTGAAACAGACTTGTTGCTCTTATGGAACAAATGGAATGCTTTGGAGAGACCCAGTAGAAAAAATTACTTTTAAAAAAATGCTTGATGGAAATCAGGG
Source organism: Chinchilla lanigera (assembly GCF_000276665.1). Taxonomy (NCBI): domain Eukaryota; kingdom Metazoa; phylum Chordata; class Mammalia; order Rodentia; family Chinchillidae; genus Chinchilla; species Chinchilla lanigera. Next base: position 892,612 of record NW_004955480.1, on the reverse strand, counting down.
GCCATAAAAACCTGCATAGATTCTGTTCTCGGGGGGTTGGGTTACCAGCTTTAAATTCTTAATTCATTCTACAGTAGCTGAAACAGAAATTTATAGAGGTTTCTTTGCAAATGTAGTTTACATAGGAAAAACAAAATTCCACCCTATGGACTCACCCTTAGAGAAAACACTTTGGCTCCAACACAAAAATTATGAACAAAAAATGTGCATTTATGTGTCTTAATCGAATGTTGAAGGCTTGTGTTTGTACATGACGTGCGATCCCTCAACCTACATGATTAGTCAGTCAACTACAATTTTCAATTATATGGAAAAAGAAGGCTTTGTTTTTATAAAAAATAAAATTGTAAGCCAGGAAGGACTTTTTCTTAACCTACACATAATGAACAGATATAGAAAGCAATAGACTTAAATATTCAAACCAAGAAACAAAATCCATCTCAATACCAAAGTGTACTTATATTGTTTAGGTGAGACATAGCTTGGCTGGAACTAAAACATTAAACTTTGAATAAATCACAGTGTATGCATGCCAATTAATTATGGCATGGTATTATCATGCTTTTCTATACCTATGTATTAATACCAACTGCCTATCACCAGAAGGCTTTAGTGGGCATTTATCGATGGAAATCAGATGATTTCATCCACAGTGTCTGAATTATTTTGATATGTTTCAGCCTGAAGCAAAATAATATAACAAAAAACAACATATAGATGAGAACCTCAATTTTTCTCTACGTATGAATCTGCTGCTGATTTGGAAGAATCAAATCTAAGTCCAACCAGGTGAAGACATTCCATACATCATTCTTCCCAACTCAAGATAAAAATAACATTTGCCTTTCACTGTGTTTATATCCTGTTCCTGACTTTGTGATCTTGAAAGCCCAGAGACAAAAGAGTACAGTCCTGGCAAATATTAAGCCCAGCAGAGATGAATTACAGAATACGTTCTTAAAGAGTTTCCTCTACAGAGCATCTCCAGTCATAGCTCCCAGAAATGACAACCAACAGACTAACTAATGGGAACTTATACGAGTAGGCTAAATGGGAAATAGGCTAGACGGTGTACACAAAGCAAGCTGGAACCTTTTTCCCCTCTTCCATTCCCCTCAAAGGCCTCCCTACATCTCAACATCCTACCAGTCATAGGTTTGGTTTCAAAACCTTTCTGTCATTGTCTATGAATTTGCAAATACCCCTAGAAGAAGTAGCCCAAAGCCTTCTCACTTAACACATTATGGCAAGTTATGTTCCAGTTTAGCTTAGAGAGGAAGAATCTTTGCAATGGGTCAAGGAATAAGGGTGGGACAAGGGGAATCTCAGAAGAGGTCAGATGAGAGGAGGTAAGGGAGGGCCAAAGCTGTTCCAGGCACAAATTAATTTAGAAACTAAGAAAGTCAAAGACTGATGAAAATTGACTCTCATATTCCTTCAATTGCAGATTATTAAAAATTGTCCAATTGGTTTACACCTTGTAAACCATAGCGAGGTTCTCAAGGATATTATAAAATAAATATTGGGGAAAGGAAAGAGAGTGATTTCTTCCCTCTCTGTTCATTCCTAATGCTAGCGTCTGAATGCCAGAACCTCAGACATAGTTCTAGAATTTGAAAGTAGGAGGGAAAGAAGAGGGCAATTTGATTGGAGGATGGGATAAGGCCTTACTACTGCAAGCATCACCAAAGAGCTTGTTATAAATCCAGACTCTCAGGTTCCTCTCTCCAGACTTCTAGAATTTCATTTGCATTTTAACAAGGTTGATTCTTGAAGTTTAAGAAGCAATGAGCTAAAGAGATTTACCTTAATGGTCTGTTCACACAGTAGGCTTCATTTATTTATTTATTTGTTTGTTTATTTGTAAATCAGCATGTAGGTTTAGAGTAGCTTAGAAACAGAGCAACTGACTGGCATTATGGAGAATTTAGTTTCCGGTGGCACCTCTTCAGTGGTCTCCTTTTCAGCATTCTGCCAAGATCATGTCTTAAGCATGATCCCAGAAGTGCAAAGGGGCAGGCCTCCAGCTCCTAAATCACCCCACAGCCACACGCAGGGCAGTCTCACTTACTAGTGCAGAAAAAGAGCTGCTGACAAGTGAACGACGCCTCCTCTGGACATCTAGATGACTGATTTTGTATAAATCAATATCAAGTGCCACAAAATGTCAGAAAATACCAAATGAGGAAAAAAAGAATCAATAGATAACCTTGGAATTAAATGAGTGATGAATAATCTTTCCCAACTAAAATAAATTAAACCATGGAAACCAAGTTAAAGTAACTTGAAGGGCCTTGCCTAAAACCACAAAAAATATCTATATAACTTAGAGATAAGGCCACTTGCAACAACCAAGACTGTTCCTCCCTGCCCTCAGGAGAGCACTGTGACAGGAAATACAAAATAAGAGCTATATTCATATCTTCTAACTTCCATCAGATCAGTCATAATTTTTGAAGGTTCTACAACTAAGAAAATACAATTTGCAGGTGCAGACCAGGTATTAACCTAGCATGCATGAAACTGAGCATGCACTTAACACTTTCAGCCACAGAGTGGCAAAAGGAAGGAGACAAATTCTATGAGTGATTTAATCTAGTTTCATTTTGATTCTAAATATGCTTATCAGAGCTATCAAACAAACTATAAATTTATAGACAGATTTGACAATTCAAATTTAAATTTTTCTGAGTCCTAAACTTACATCATAGCTATATCCCATCCTATAATAGAAATCAAGATAAACATCTTTCTTTGGGAGTAAATGGTTGCCAAGTCATGTCTTTACATCTTCGTATTGCTCCAGGTTATACTGCTCCAGGATTATACTATGGGCTAAGGATGGTTCTGGGAGCTAAGGATTGAGAGATTAAAAAAAAAAAAAAAAAAACCTCCGTGTCCTCACTATCCTTTGAGACAGCCAGGTAAGCAAATCCTTCCAGCTGCAAGTAACAGGTGAAACTAGAGAAACAAGTACTTCTATGCCTCTCTAGGGATACAGCCTCCGCCTCAGCCTCTGCCCGAACTAGCTCAACTCCAAAAGGCGCTATTCATATTGCATAGTGTCGTGAGAGAAGAGCACCCTGCCCCGTTCTTAGTAGAAAAATTCAGTTTCATTCCTGGTTGTAATGATTCTAAATAAAATATCTTCTGAAATGTATCTATATCACTGCAGGCCATGGCCGATGAAACCGCACTTCCCAGTGCTTTGACCTGTGGATTCGTCTCTTCTTTACAGACTCAATTCTAAATCCAGATATCCATGGATGACTACAAAATAGGGATAACTACTAAACATTCATTCATTCAATTTCAGGAAATGATTTGTATGACCAGAAAAGTCTTCTGACCCGGTAGCCCATAACACCCTATTTCCATCCAGGGTTCAGGGCAACTCAGGGTCAGCAGAAGTACTAACACTTTCAAATCACACTAGCGGCAGACTTAGCACACTGAAAAGTGTGGCTTCTCTCTGGAGGTTTAGGAAGTGGATGTGACTGCATTTCCTGGGTGTGGGCAGAAACGGTCTGGAATTTTTGTTCCCCACCTCATTGGTGGAATCCTCCAGTGTTTCCAGCTACTGTTCTATCCCTCAGGAAAGGTTGTGAGCTGCTCTTATTTGTGGAAGAGGAGCAGGGGAGGAAGAGTGGACAGCCAAAAGCAGGAGATCTCTGCTCCAAGAGGCACCCAAATGGAGCATAGGTACAGCCCTGCTAGATACAGCCTCTGACCTAAAACTGAAGTTGTCTCTCTACTTCAAATAGCACTGGAAATCAGAACCTTGAAAAATTAAGCTAAGACTGCCCCCCAGGTGGTGCTGAGCATAGTAAATACAGCGGACCCTAGATATCCTTGTGAGATTGGTTCCTGACCCCTGTGGATATCCAAATGGCAGAGTATTTGTGTATAACCTACACACATCCTCCCGCGTAACACAATGTAAATGTTGTATAAGTCTTTGTCATACTCTATCAGTTAGGGATGACAAGGAAAAAAGTGTACCGATGTTCATTACAGACACAGTTCCTTTAAAAAGACTTCTGATTTACGGTTAGTTGAATCTGTGGGTGTGGAACCCATTGCTACAGAGAACAAACTATTTACCAAACCAGAGGCTTGAAGTAGTGCCATGGGTCCAAGCACTTCCATAGCCTCCCCTTTTGTTTCAATGACAAACTCCAAGAAGCAAACAAGTTGGGCCGTCACTATATGCTATGCATTCCAGCTTTTAAAACAGCTCCATAAAACATTATCATTATCTCCATTTTCCAGACAAGGAAAGTGAGGAGAAATTGAATAACTCAGAAAATTTCCAGGACCTTCAAGTTCCCAGGGCCCCAAGAGGAGCCTTGGCCAAGCGTCTAATTCCTTTCCATCAGCCACACTTCTGGCTGCCCTCCCTACAATAGGATGAAGTAAAGGGGCACCAAGCATGAGGTTTGAGATTCACTCCAGGGTCTTCCAAGCCTTCATCCAGATTCTGCTAATATATGCGCCCACCCCAAGTGGCTGGCAACAGTGGAGCCTGGAAGTGTGTGTGGCTCACAGGCAGTCAAGACAGAAGGAAGAGCCCTCGAACCCAGAGCCCAGCAACAGACAGTTTCGTCCAAGATGCCCTCAGGTCCAGTGGGTACTCACAAAGTTGTTTGCTTTTAAGATGCACTTAATGCCTTCTAGGAAAGCAAGAAAGCAAGAAAGAGAAGGAAGAAGAAAGAAAGAAAGAAAGAAAGAAAGAAAGAAAGAAAGAAAGAAAGAAAGAAAGAAAGAAAGAAAGAAAGAAAAGGAAGAAAGAAAGAAAAGGAAGGAAGGAAGGAAGGAAGGAAGGAAGGAAGGAAGGAAGGAAGGAAGGAAGGAA
>NW_004955480.1:794617-887657 GCF_000276665.1 Chinchilla lanigera | reverse complement strand
GGAAGGAAGGAAGGAAGGAAGGAAGGAAGGAAGAAAAAGAAAGAAAGAAAGAAAGAAAGAAAGAAAGAAAGAAAGAAAGAAAGAAAGAAAAAAGAGAGAGAAAGAGAGAGAGAGGGAGAGAGGGAGAAACCTTGTCAGTATAAAATGAACCGGAATTATAGCTGCTGCTTTAATACGCGGGTTATTTTTGGCCTAGAGTCCTGCTCTTCTGGGTGCTGTTGGTAGGCGCGCAGGCTTACTCCAGTTGCACAGGCTGGCTGCTGTCCCCAAAGGACCCTGAGCAACACGGAGGAACTATCTCACAGTCTTCAGCAGACAGGGAAGGTTTAACATAAATAAACTCCCACTTAACATTTTCTCCAAAAAGAATCCATTCATTATCTTTATTTCCGACACAGTATTTATGAATTTCCTTTCAATAGGACCCATCAGGGCAAACGTCACAACTCTGTGGTGAAACATCCCGCACGTTTTCTTTTCATCCCGGGAAGATTAAGGCCAATGAAGAAAAGAAAGGGGGATGTGGCCCCTATATTTAGCTCTCCTTACAACAGCATGTCTCACGGGTATTAAAAATAGACCCAAATCACTTGAAGACATTCTAAAAAATCAAAGACAGAATAGCTTTCCAAGAGGAAGTTTTAAAGGTTTTTTTTTTTCCTGCCTTCTTCCTCATTGAATTTTACTAGTAAGATTCTTAAATAGCAAAACGTTCTTAAAACTTGAGTAAACTCCCCTTGATAAGATGCTAGGCCAAGGTGGCTACAGAGTTTTAAAACACAACTCTGCCTTTTACCTTTCATCCTCTTGCTTTGGTTACTGCTGGTTACATTTTTTTATAGTCTGTGTTGGCCCTTGGTAAAAACTGAAATAGTCTAAGTGGACAAATTGTCCTCTATCAACAACCTTCCCCTGCACCCAGGCTCTGACACTCCCAAGGTCCCTGTCAGAGCAAAATCAGCTCAGATTCAATTCACTAAACAAATACATGCTATTTGTGATGGGCCAGGCACAGTGCCAGGCAGGGCGAAGGGAGCAGAGGGGGAGCAAAGGATGTGCTGACCTTGTCGGAGTGGGTGCCAGGTAATTCTACAAGTAAGCAAAGCTCCATGGACCACGGGCAACAATTCAGAGAGAAGTAATGTTTCGTCCAGAGGTATCAGAATAGACCGGAAGCTGGAGGTAGCATTGGACACAGAGGACGAACATAGGGATAGGAATGGGGAACTCAACATGCCTGAGCACAGGTTGGGGAAGAGGTCAGGACTCGGCTGAGGGTGATGCCTCTCCCCCAAAACATAAGCCTGGCAAACCCTGAGGAAAGAGCCTTCTAGAGCCAAAGAAAGGAAGTTTCAGCTCGAGAAAACACATGGTTTTCTCTTTAAAATGCAGCCTCTTTCAAATACTGAAGTTCACCAGGCAACTTAGGTCCCTTCCCTGAGCCTCAGTGTATTCATCTATAATAGAGGATCACATACAGTTCTTCGGCTGCTGTGCTGATTAAATCTTACTGTGAATACACAGCACTCACATGTGGGACATGGTTCCTGGGAAGCACTCATGGAATGGACACAACTCCCTCACCCGGGAGCTATTTACACTTGTAACATTTCTAAGATCCCCCCAATCACACAATACCCCTACCTCTGGCAGAAAGGTTTAATTCAAATTAGGGTGCAATGAGGGTGAGATAATATAAGTTCCACTTTTGGATATCTCAAATGTTCACAATTCTTTGAAATCTGTATCACTTTGCAAAGAACACCCCCCAATCACCATCCGTTTCCAATTATCAAAGCAAATACGAAACCTTGAAGGAATAATTGCCACTGAATGAGACTTTATTTCAATCCAAGGTGGTGGCACTTATCACACTGTGGAATTGCTCAGGTAGAGGCTGGCGAAGAGTTGGCAATCATTTTCTAACCTAAAGCAAGAGAATAAAAGAGCCCAGAGAGATGGGCATAGTGGTGCATCCCAGCACTCTGGAAGGCTAAGGTAAGAGGATCACAGGTTCAAGCCCAGCCAGGGCAACTTAGTGAGACTCTGTCTCAGGATAAGAAATAGAAGCAGGGCTCAGTGTGAAGCCCCTGGGTGCAATCCCCAGTATGAAAAAATAATAATGATACTAATACATGGGAGGATAACAGAGTGGAAACGAGTAGCCTAGCTTGAAAATCAATGTTAGTGGACTAATGCAGTGTTTCTCAAACTTCAGCTGTGCGTAAACCCTCTCAATACCTTGTTAAAGTGCAGGCTCTGATTCTCTGGGTGTGGAGGAGGCCTGAAGCTCTGCATTCCCCAAGTCCCATGTGACATCTGTGCTATTGGTCTATAGACCAAACTTTGAATAGGAAGAAACGGTGTTTCCCCAGGGCCTAACAATGGGCCAAGGGAGAGAACCAGAAAAACCCCAAAAGAAAGAATAGAAGGGGAAAAAAAATGGACGTCCAAAGAAGCTGGCAGGTGTGCCGGATGATGTGAGGGGCAGCCAGCAGCAGGCAGAGGGACGGAGATGCAAGGTCCAACAGCAAGCTTTGGGGAACAGAGGACCCTCGTCACCAAGTTCCAGTGCATTCCTCACACGGGCTGGGAGTCACTTACCTTTCAGAATTGTTGACTGCAAACATTTCAGAGAGCGCTGCAATGAAGGAATGTGCTCCCAGCAATTAACTATGAAACACTAAGTCATTTCAGCAGCCTGACACAAATTATGCTCCTTACTTGAAAAATAGCTATCGATCAGCCCCTTCTTTCTCCTGCCTTCCAATACCCCAGATCAGCACTTCCATTTGTCCCCTCCTTCCCAGATGCCCTGACATGCCTAGTTAGAGCCTTCCCAAACCAAATAAAAACTCCCCGCACCCCATCTTCCCTCTACTTCCTTCTAGATTTTACCCTGAAAACATGTGCCAAGAAAGAACCAGCCCGAAAGTGTTCTGCACGTATGTGCTCCCACGAACTTCCCAGTGTCTTCGCTCTGTTCATTATAGACACAAAGGCAACAAATCAACGATCTATCATTTCCTGTGTTGGGAGATAAGAAACTAAGAGGGCAAGAAAAGGACAGAATATGGAATTAGCTTTAAAGGATTGATTCAGCTTTGGAGACAGGTCAAACGGGAACACTCTGAGCACCTTCAGCTAGCCGCTTGAGTCTCAGGGAGGAAAAAAAGAAGTTTCTGGTCTTTCAAGCACCTTGTCTCTCTTACTCTCAAGAAAAAATTGTCAAGGCATGTAGATCTACAGCAGATTGAGTGCAAAGATGGCTCCAGTGCTCTGCGCCCCCCCCTGCATCCTGACCTCGGCCATGTGACTCAGCAACTTCTCCCATCAAATGGGACCGCTAGGCCAGTCCTCCTGCACCTCGAACTTCTGCTGCTTGTCATCTGCTTCAGCCAGTAGAACGTGGCACAAGTGACAGTGTATGATCGGAGCTCAGTGGCCCTGCACACTTCTGCACTCTCTTTTCCCTCTGCCTCCCCCCATGAGATCAAGTCTGGGCTAGCCTGAGATCACTTAAAGCACAGCCAAGGTTATCTTCTACCTGCCAGCCCCCTGCTAACTGGCCAGCTGGTCCAGACACAAAAGTGAGCCCTAGCTGAGCTCCACTGAGCCTGGCTTAGCTCCACAGAATTGCACAACCGACCCTTAGACTCCCGAGACATAATAAATGGTGGCTGCTTCGAGCCACTAGGTTTTGGAATGCACTTTGTGATGTAGCTTTATTTGGCAAAAACTAACTGACAGAGCTTTCTCTGGGAAAACTCTGATGCAAAGGCCAAATATACAAATAATTTCAATGGGACACTGCCTTTCCTCTAGCAAAATTATTAAATAAACTGTAATAGCACAAGCACATCATTTATAAAAATACACATTAGGGAGTTCAGTAATAAAACGCATTTCTATATTAGTTTTCATTTTTCAAAGGGTTTACTCTATTAATTAGTGCACCCTATTAACTTGGTAAATTTTTTAATTTTGCTAGACTTCAGATGCAGTTGGTCATGACTTCTTTTATATATTCATTTGTTAAGGGTTATGATGAACAGAAATTTGAGTATTCTAGGGGCTTCTGATAACACACTGGTTCCTGATCTTAAATAACTTCCATGTACCAGGATTAAGAAAAGCATATACCAGTCATGCTTTAATGAATTGAAAAGGGTGTGACATCTTGCTGACATATGAGGTGGTATGATCAAAACACAAGGTAATTTCTAAATTTAAATACATATAATATATGTGATATATAAAAGATATATATATATATGATATACTACATTTTGAAGCAGTTGTAGAAGTCCTCTTTTGTGAGGTGTGATCAAAACTACAGTAAATGCTGCTACCAAGAGCCATCTAACAGGAAGTTAAGCTTGTAACAGCACTGTGGCATGTCCTCACCTACCTTACTCACCAAATCCAACACTGTACAACAGTTAGCTCTTCCCCAAAGTAAAAATGACCCTAAAAGGTCAACAATTTGAATGAATTCTGGGCACAAGGCAGCCACAAGAATACAACTAAAGATACTCAAAAAAGAGGACTTCTAGAAGTGCTTCAGAAAATGACGAGAATGATGGAATAATTGAGTTCAAAGCCAGGGAGATTCTTTTGAAGGAGATAAATGGCAAGTGTCTTTTACTATAATAACTTTTTAAAATTTAAACATTCACTGTACTTTTGATTACACCTTGCAGCTAACATTGCAACTCTTCATCTTATCAGGTCCAGAAGAAGAGTTCTGTCTCTTTTTATCTGCCCTATTCTCACCCCCCTTTTTTATTTCTCCATGTTAAGTGAGCCTTTTTAACTTCTAAAACATGGTCAGGGAGGACTAGAGGAAGTTCAGACAATAATCTAAAGCAGACTTAAAATTTAAATTGAAGAAAAAATAAGATTAATACAATACAGGTCATGAAGGGCCTCAGTTAGCCTTATATGCAATGTACATTCTTGATTCCACAAGTAATAGGAACCATGGAGGACTTGTAATCAAAGCTATCTTTGGGAAAGATTGTCGGGAAGAGTCAGGCCCATACCAAAGGACCATGGGAACCCAAGGTGATAGTTTCAGAAAGGATAAGAGTGTCACTTGCACATACTGCACAGAGATCTAAGAAGATGGAAACCTGTGCATTTGCCACTATGACCTTGGAGAGGAAAACTTCAGTAGGATACAAGAAAGGAAAGAATGGAGCGGGTAGGGTGAGGCAGTTCTCTACCACAAATTTTTCTAGGAAGGAGGCAAGTTGTTTTGAAAGAGATTAATGGCAACTGTCTTTTACTATAATAACTTTTTTAAATTTAAACATTCACTGTACTTTTGATTACACCTTGTAGCTAACATTGCAACTTTTCTCTATCTTATCAGGTCCAGAAGGAGCATTCTCTCTCTTTTATATCTCCCCTACAAAGGAGATTTAAGGATGCACTGCACTTGGGGTGATTAGAATCATCACTGCACCCCAATACTGAGGAACTACTTTGTTTGGTCTAAAAATTATAAACACACCTAATGTTTACAGAGTGCCTTAGTGGTTGTTATTCAATGGAAAATGAGGGTGAGATCTGAAGGGTCATACAAAGAATAAGCAGAATCCAGATTTCTTGCTCCCTTTCAGCAAGCTTAATCTCATTTACCTTCCTCAGGGACAGGGGCTCCGTGCCAGATTTCATTTAGGAAAGAAAAAGATTTCCTTGTATTGAATAAAAAAAATAATTTGAAAACTTTTGCCACATAATTTATATGATGCATTCTAGTTATAAAGTAATAATATGCTACCAATAATGCTTTAAAACTTAGAATGAAGAAAATCAAGAGGTGAAGAATTAACACATCCTGAGTGGGTAATGAATCAGCCAAGTGCTATGTATGCTGGACACTTTTCAAGGCTTCTCTCTTTGATTTAATTGGAGGAGAAATCATTCCCTGTCCTACAGATGAGGAAACTAAGGTTTGGAAGCATTGAACACCTTGCCTGAGACCTCAGTGCTGACTCCAAGGCTTGGATTCCCAACTGTTATGCCACAGCTGTGCACAGTTTTGCCTACACCCTGGAGCCTGAGTTTGAATTTGAATTTTTATGGGTAAGTAAATTTCATGCGAGGATCACTTTGGCCAGAAGATGCTGCTAAATTTAGGGACCAGAAGGGGGATATAGAGAAGAAGACATGGGAGGACATAGGTTGAAGAAACTGGAAAGAACTAGAAAAAGGAGGAATGGATTCATGAAACTTAGAAATATGATCAGAGCAGAAATCTTAAATCGTGACTGTGAAAATCACATGAACACACCCACACACCCACACACACACCAACACACACTCACAAACACACTCAACACATACTCACATATACACCTGCAACTATAATTGCCATTCCTTGAAAAGACACCTAGGTAACAGAAAAGACACTACCCCGTGTGGGAGTAGATTTCAATTTGAAAACATTGGAACAGAAGCGCCTTTGTCAAGGTGGAGAGAGGGTTCATCCTGGTGCACTCTTTCTCTAGCACCTTCCATAATGTCTGGCTCCTAGGAGGCTCTGGAGAAAAATTTGTTGCACAAACAAATGTGTTACTCATGGAATAAATCTTTATATCTGTTCATTCCCACCCCACCGTATGGCATCTAAAACATTAGAGTTCCCATCATTTACAAGTGTACTTTGCATCTATATGGCACTTCACATTTAAAACTCACTGTTCAATTATTTTTTTTTTTTTCCGCTGTTCAATTATTGATCCCCACAGTCGACCTTGAAGATGGATGTCGAGGAGCGGTACGGCCCACACCTCCCTCTCTAGGACCCTATGCAGGTGTGAGCAAGAGGGTGGAAGGAAGAACGAGTTCAAAATTGTGGGAGAAGAGAGGAGCAGAGAGGTAAGGTACATGGAGGTCTGTCTTGAAAATGCATTCCCTGGTCTACTTTTGCCTCCTTAGAAGCAATGGCACAGAGCCAAAGATCCTCTTCTCCAGATGCTGCAGAAGAGCTCAGCATCCCCACAGAGGAGGAAGAGAAGGAAGAAGCCCCAAGAGCACAGACAGGAGGTGAGGCGTGAGGGAAGAGACTTCTCAGCAACTGTCTCCCAGCAAGAGTCTCTCACTCTACCCTCTGAGTACTCCATCTTTACAGGTGGTGAACAGATTGCTGTTCTTTGTCCTGCCCAAGTGCTCAGCTGTCAAACACAGTAAGCCTGAGCTCTTGGCCTGGATTCCAGTACACTCACCTAGCCATCTGGTCTACCCTAACCATTTCAACTACATGGCTCAGCCTTAGGTGGGAAGACCAATGGGTACATTATGTACAGAGACCCAACCAGGTAAAAACAACTCTAGATTTTAACCAGCACTCACTATGCTCTGCTACACTTCCAAATATCTCCACTTATGGTTTTTAAGAAGTTCCCTTGAGCATGATGACAGCAGCTAGATGCTGTTATATTGTCTGACCTCTACACACTAAACACATGTGTTATGTACATGAACCACCTCCCAACAATGAAGCTAATCATTAGGAATGGCAAACATGTACTAATCAAAATTAAAATTTAAAACTGGATGCCCATCTGAATCACTTACTCTAATGCTGTGGGATATGAAAGTCTCAACTCCAGCTCTCCCAACGCTTCCCTGGTGTTATGGTTTGGGCTGTCCCAAAGAATTTTACATGTGTGAAAAGTGACTGGATCATGAAAGCAAAGCAGTAGCTAAATGTGCTGTAGGGAGAAGGAACCTGGTTGGAGGGGGCGCTGTCTCAAAGGTGTATTCTTGCCCCAGGCTCTACCTTCTTTCTCTCTGTTTCTTGGCAGCCATAGAATAAGCAGTTTTTTGTCCCTGAGACCCCGCCCCAGCCATGCTATTTCTACTTTGGATCCAGCTGACCCTGGACTAAAACCTTGAGCCACAATAAACCTCTCCTCCTTTAAGTGTTAGGTGTCAGGTATTTTGTCCAGTGACAAAAAAATGACTTAAAAAAGAATTACCATATCAGGAAAAAAATCAACAGAAAAGAAAGGTCCAGATACTGGCAGCTATGGTAGCATTTTCAGATAAAGCAAGATACTCAAGTAGGAACAAAGATATTATTTTCACTAACTCAGCCCAACACTATTGATGATTTCTAGAAAATTCCTAACACAGAAGGTAAAGAAAAGCTTTCCTTTGTGTAAAGAGAAAGAGAACATGTAGCAAGCACATGAAGCCCCTGCAACATGTCCAGAACTGTGCAAGCTCCACACCTACATCATCTGACTTAAATTTCTCAGGAGCCCAGTGAGTTATGTAATATCTATCTTCCTTCTCAAAAGGAAAGGTGACAAAGGCTCATAAATGTTTAGTAACTTGTTTAAATTCCTCTTATTTAAGAAGTGCAAGAATTATATCTGCAAACCAGGCCCTCTGACTTTTAAGTTCAGCACAATGTCATTTGGGCTGGTCATTATACATAAATAACTTAAATATTGTTTTATTTCCCTCTCCCTTTGACTTTTTGATAATTTCTTATGTTATAGGCTGCAAAGGTGAAAACATTTAGGATACTTAATTTCCTTTATTGTTTTTCTGAGATCACACATCTTGCCCCAGGGTGGTTATTGCAAACACTACTTATTACAATACTGTTTGATCTCTCAGTATTTATTGAACATCTATTGATTATTAAGAGAGAGTCCTAGTTGATGAAAGGAGTAGAAAACCCCATTTCTTTTTTCATTATTGTGTATATTGACTTTGTTATTTGAGGCCTTCATCTTGGCCTTACGAACATTTCCCAGACATATTTGATTCAAAGGTTTGTTCTCTCTATTGACATTTCCAACCTTCAGAAGTCCATACATTACATGCACATCAGCTAGTAAATGTACTTAAAAGGATATTTTTGACACACATAAACTCACATTGCAAGAAAGTTCCAAACAGTTAACTTGTTATCAGACTGTTAATAAAAATGTTGTGAAAACTGCTTCTAAAGGATGGCAATTAGCTACAATGATTAGACAAAACATGGTTCCACATTAAATTAAATTGATATTTAAATGTAATTGTTTTTAGCTCTGTGGTGTCAAGGTACTACATAAATCCATTATTGCTACTATTTAACAGCAATAGTAACAACCGCAATAACTCAACCAAATTTTCCAAGAGGGTAATTTGTAGTGCCCCAAAGAAGCTAATTGCTTTCTTGGGAGGTGGGTTAACTCTTTCAAGCCCCTTGGGATCCTTTAATGAGAATTCCAAAACAAGTCAGTTTGTTCCAAAATGCTTCCTAGAAGAGAGAGTTCATACACATGTGCATGTGTGTGCTGGTTTACATATACATATATATTGTATATGTATATGTGTGTGCGTGTTTATATAATATATATGTGTATGTGTGTGTTGTCTAAATGTAGTATATATTTGAAACTATATTTTTTCAATATATATATATACTGAAGAAACATATTAATTTATACTTTGCTATATTAAGTGTGCCCAAGCAGTTTCACTTCATTTAAAATTAACTTAGCTATCAACACATTACTAAGAAGCCTATTAGCAATTCAAATTTAAAGTTACTCTTTACTTTAGATGAAATAAACAAAACAACAAAACTTTTAGAAGACAGTGGTGAGCTCTGCCATGATGATTTTAACAAAAAGTAAAATCATTTCTAAATGAGTAAATTTTTCTGTTCTGCTTTGCCTAAATCAGAAACAAACAAACAAAAAAACCCTCTAAGTGAGAGATATCAAACTCTAAAGTTTCCAGTTTCAGTCAGAGAAAGGAGTCAAATAGTCAGTTTTATATAAAAAGAATAGCAGCAATTGTAGCAAACTGGAAAGCCTGTGCCTTCAGGAAGCAGGGAATTCTCAGTTCTAGGCAATTATAGTAGGAATGCTAACTAGAATCTCTCAATTTTTTTTCTATTTTTTAAAGAGAAGCCAGAAATCTGCTATATTTTAAAATTTCATCATTAGTAAAATACCATGTATACCCAACAAAGTGTGACCACAAGTCTTAGCTTGCCCCTTTGTCCTAAACGTCTTCTGACATCAAGGATAAGCAGGCAGGAGAGCCATTTGTAAGTGCGCACCTAGAGCTATTTATGTAAGTTTGTCTTGGAAATGTAGTGAGGTACAGGGCTGTCTGCTTCCAAGAGGGGAAAAAGTATTAGACAACATCAATGTCATGGTCATTCATCACTGTTAATGTGGCTGATGATTTCTATTTCTGCTCTTGATTTTTGCTGAACTGATCTCGCCCTGGATGCATCACTTGGAGTCACTGGTGACATAATTCCAATAGCAATCTCATCAAATCCAGTCACCCAATTCATCCACAGATTCAAATGTACTCATTATCAAGTGAGGCAAAAGAATGTCAAGGGCCATCTCCTGCCCTTCTCAACCTGAGACCACTCCACCACTAGACACATCAGCTGTAAGAAGTCCAGGCAAGAAAAGCTGTCAAAAATAACTCCTGAAACATGGAGACTTTGTGCAACAAGAAAGCTGCAGAAGGGGCTATTATGTTTAACATGGGTATTAGATATAAACTGCTCAAATCCCACCTTATTCCAGAAAGCTTCCCTGATCCCCCACCACAAAAGTCCTGGTTCAAGTCATACTTTCTACTTTGAATTACAATCACTTGGGCATGTGTATCATTTCCAAAACTGAAAGTATCAGAGTTACTTTCAGTGTAAAAGCCAAGTCTGACCAACTGTCTCTCCCACAAAACAATTCATAGGTACCTAGTGAGTAATAACTGCTCTTCAAATGTTCAGAAGGTAGGTGGCTGGATGGATAGATGAGCAGATGGACAGATGGATGGATCTAAGAAAATAGGAAGAATGGCTATGGAAACTCTTGTGTACCTTAGCCCAGACCTCCTGATGGCAAGTTTGACAAGTAGGAATAGTTACCGTCCAAAAATCATTTCATAAATTGCCTTGTGGCCAACAGGACAGATACAAATGTTGAATCTTCACTACTCACTACCTTGCTTTCTTCCTGCAGAATGAAAGCTGGAACAGGGACCACTGTCTATGTCCTACTCTAATTCCGGCAAGTGACTGGTCTTTATTTGGAGGAGGGAGAAGGAAGTCCAATGACTCATTGTGGTCAATGAAGCTTAAGAAAAACCTGGAAGTTTGGAGGTTCAGTGGGAAAAAAAATGACAAAAACCTACAAGCCTTTTGCCACCTCCCTTCCCTGTCTGCTTACGACAGTTAAGCTCTGTGGATATGATACATGGAACTATGGGAACTGTCTGTGGACCATGGGGCAGTAAGCACGATGAGAAACAGCCGAGAACAATAGAGAAACAGTACGGGAGAAAACCAGTGATCTTCGTGGCACACCCAGCTCCCGTTAGGTACATAATAAATGTAGTTATGTAGTAAACAACTGTGGTTGGGTTCTCTGGATCTTACAGTGGAAATTATTCCTAAGTGATACAGCCTTCACCCAAAGACAGATGATAATGAACAACCACAGACCAAATGGTAATGGAGCAGAGAAACCAGTGATCGGGTCTGAATTACTTCCACTATCCCCCCTGCAGCAAGGCGAAGACCCAGAAATAAAATCAGAGCTTTAACTATGATAGCCCGAAGTCTCCAGCCAGGATGGGAAGGAGTGGGAGCCACGTATCCTAATGAGTTTCCTTCCTGAGACTCACAACCACGGTCTCTTTCTTCTGTTGCTCTCTGCTTCCAATTGCAGTCTTCCAACAGGCCTTCTGGACAATGTCTGTGCAAGGCTGGAGAGACGGCTCCCATTTGCATCAACAGAATTTCCTAAATTGGGCCATTTGTGACTTTGTACCTCAGATTTCACTCACCTCTGATCTGAAATGCACTGAAAGCACATTATTACTGTTTAGGATGCAAACTACTGCCCTGAAAAATACTGCTTTTTACCTGAGGTGAAACAAGTTATAAATGAATGGTTGGTTGAAGGTAATGTGTGTGGGTAAATAGAAATTCTTTAGAACTCTGCGTAGGCCATTCTGCTAATATGATGAGGCTATCCTTGCTACTGGATTAATTACTCATTTCTTCTAACTTAATTTATTTCATACTTTAAGAAACCAAAATGTTCAATAGCCACTATGCTTGTGACAAAGAAACACAATAAAAGCAATTTCTCCCCTACAAAAAAATAAAGCATTCCCGGTAATGCATTTTTGAATCCACCATACCTTCCCCTAATGAGGTTTCAGCATGCTATAAATAACACTAATGAGACTTTGTCTTGCCCATGTAATATATTTCCTTGATATAGCCTTAGATTCTCCGTGTTGCGTGGAAAACTAACAGCCTCCGAAGGAAATGTCGTCCAATAGCACATTAAAA
This sequence comes from Chinchilla lanigera, assembly GCF_000276665.1. Classification (NCBI taxonomy): domain Eukaryota; kingdom Metazoa; phylum Chordata; class Mammalia; order Rodentia; family Chinchillidae; genus Chinchilla; species Chinchilla lanigera. The sequence continues at coordinate 875,311 of NW_004955480.1, read as the reverse complement.
CGAAAAGCACAATTAAATATAAATGAATTCAGTAATTTAATTGCACAATTGTCGCTTTAAAAAATTCAGAAGAAAAGTAATGATGTCATTTTTTTAAATCGGTAAATAATAAAAGTGCTTGTGGGGATGGTACAATATTTAAATAAACATTTTTCTGGTAAAGGGTAGGTAACAGCGACAATCATACATGCTTGGGAAAATCCTGTGGTTTGCAAAACACTCAAGACCGAGGAATACCTCATTCTGCCCACGTGATACTACGTGAAAACAAACATCTTGATGTCATCTTATCTTGCCAGTTTATGCTGTGTTTGGAGGGCTTTCTGATTCTGAGCATTATCAATCAAGTTTCATATTATTCCAGTTAAAATTGAATACAGAACAGCAGTGTACCTAAATGCCTCTTCAACCAGCTCCAAGTAAAAGGAGCGCTCTACAAGGCTGCCAGAGATGTAATCATTTTCATAGACCAATGACTTAGCACTTTAATGCTGACAAAGTATTAGAAAGTCATTAATGGCGATGCTTTGGTTCCCTCTGATCCAAAGACTGACCCAGAACATCCTCCCTTTGATTGTCATCCCTGATAAGATCAGAGACAGGAAATTTTAGAAGATCTAAGGGTAGCCTTGGATTTCACTGGACATTGATTTTTATTCAATTCCAATCAAGAACATACCCAAGAATTTACTTACTCAATTCCAGCATTATGGTCAGGATAATGGGAGGAAGAGGCTTTTTAATTCTGAGTTAGTGATTATCTTGCCTTCTAGTTATTGGAACTGACACAAGCAGATGAGAGAAAAGACCTCACACAGCCACCTAAGCAAGTTTTCTGATACAGCACATCGGTGCATCACAATAACCTAAGCCGAGCTGCACTTTTGTTTTCATTGTATTTGTGCCTGATATTTACAGCAATTTGAGTAGATGATTTTCATTTACTTTATCTTGTGTAACCCTCCAACTAGATAGCTCACTTATTCACTTTCTCTTTCGTTGTTTTAAGAAATATTTATGGACCGCCCTGTCTGCTACAGGCTTGGTTCTAAGGATCGGGTATTATTTCATTAACGAGATTATCATCATTCCACTTCCTGGAGCTGATACTATATGTATGGGATCACAGATAATCATCTTGTAAAACAACTGAAGGATCTTCTGTAAAAAAGTAGATGCTGCAAAGGCTATGAATGAAAATAATGCAATAGAGATTCAGGAACAACACAGTCCAGGAAGACTTTTCTGGAAGCTCACTTGTCAGCATGATCAGGAATGACCAGCTGATGTGAAGATCTGGGAAGGGTGTTCCTGGCATAAGGAATGGTCCCTGCAAAGGCTTGGAGGGGAGAGCAAATTCAGCAGGGGCCCAAGGAATATTGAGAAACGGGCAACATGCACTCCATGATCCCTATCTGACAAGAGATGAGCCAAAGCCCTGATGAGATTCTGTGAAACTCTATCAGTCTCAAACTTATACCCTCAGATTACCTTACCTCTCCCCTACACCACAACTCTGCTCTTAGGCTAAAAGGTTCCTCTGTGTCCTTTAGTGGAGAGTTCCTAGCAACCCTTGAGGAGTCCACCCTTGGAAGGGCACTGTGTGCTCCAATTGGGCTCTCTCTGGCTTCACAAAGTTAAAAAAATCAATGACTATAATCCCATATGGTGAAGTTCATAGCTAAACATTGGGGGAAAAAATTTAGACTGCTCTGAAAGGATTATATTTGTACTGAGCGAGGGTTATCCCTGAAGGCTTTTGGAATCTTACAGTAATAATATCCTCATAAATAGAGAGCTTTATACTTTTCCAAGGAGATCAAGTGGCCTAGATTCAAGTCCCCCCCAATGCCTTTACCAGCTACATGACCTTGAGTTCATGCTGTCCCTAAGTTTCCTTTTTGACAAAGCAGAGCTAACAGCAGTTGCACATTTTCTGTTGCACAGTTTAAGGGCAAGAAATCATGTGAGGTGCCAGTGAAGACAGGGCCAGGTGCGCACTGAACTCACTGGATGTTGTTGTAAGTCCACCAAGAAAAGTAACACAGAAAAACTCCCCACCAGCCTTGCTTGCCTTAATTTTGAAGGACCACATGGAGGGCAACTTCAACATGCTTCCCATCTGCCATTTCCAATCTCTCTTACCCACGTGCCCAGCAGGCAGGGAGTGTTCCTTGCAAATTAACTTTGCACAACATCTATACGTCATGGCGCTCACAACGGGAGCTCAGTGGCCCTTGTGAAAATGCACTGCCCCGTCCATAAATATCCACCACTTGGTGTGAAGATAAGACCAGATGACAGACATAAGGATCTGGGCAGCTAAAAAGTCCTTTGGAGGAACAAGACATAATAGCTATTAATAATCAACACTAATCATAAAGAAGATTGATAAGTGTTGGATGACATATCCTCGTGGTTCTGCAATACTCAGCTAAAAGTTCTAAGCTTTTCTTGCAGTCTCCTCACTGAAGTCTCCATTTTGTCACACCAGTTGGGCCTATTTATGATTTCCAGATCGCCACAGCACAATCTCTTTTGATGCAGCCTCTGGAATTCCACACGACGAGGAGCAACAGCTGTGTTCGGCCGGCCCATCATTCATCTTGGCTATCCCCGCAGTAACTCAAAAAGCCCATGATCACTTGGAAACCACCTCTGATCCATCGGAGGCAGTGGCAGACTGAATTTATAACAAAGCCCTGCCTGCAGAAATCTTCCTGTCACCTGCAGGCCACATAAACCATTAGCATCCCAGCCATAACGTGCGGTCAATGAGCTACACGGGCATTTCAAAACCGAGCACTTGGCTGCTATTTATGAGCCAAGTCAGGGACTCCAGCAGCTCTCTGATTTTCTTGTCGGCCTGCCAGACAGAAGCGACAAAGAACAGCTGCGTTACCCACCCTCCTACGGTAGGAACATTTGAAGAAAATTAAAAGAAAAATCCCCAAACATTGAAAGGTGCTGCTCCTCGAAGTGTGTGTCTCCTTGCAGTAATTCCCTGACCCCACACTCCCTCTGCTAAACAGGCAAATGGCAGTTGAACATCATCTTTGTCTAATTGCCCTACACAGTTCTCACCAAAGGCAGACTACAGTGGAGTATTATTATTTTTAGAACACTATATGGTTTTAACATTTTGTCAGCCACATGATCTCTAGAACCATAATGTTCCTTAAGTGAACTATTTCCTCCATTCTCAGAAGCAGATAAATATATATAAGGATAAGTCAGATATATATGTATATGTGTATCTATATATATATACGTGTATATATATATACATATATATATAATAGACCCTTTCCCTTTAGGCAGACTGATAAAAATATGCTCAAAAGCTTGTATCTATATCTATCTATACACATAGCATGTACACTGGGATATTTAAAGTGTTGATTGGTCATTCATAATAGTTTTTTCCACTTGCATAGAAAATCAAGTAGAGGTCAACACAATGAAACATTTTCTAAGTCACTGCTGTTTATTAGGAAGTTCAGAATAATAGGTTCCAACCTGGAAAAAAAAAATGTCAATGCAATCTAAAAATAACAAAAGGTGCATAACAAATTTGTCCTCATTTTGTTCTTAATAGGAGGTGTTTCTAGTGCATTGGCAAGAATGACCTATCAAACGCATCACCTTGTACAGTCAATTTATTCCTTTATCAGGCAGTCATTGGAGAGGGATTTTTGTTTTGCATTGTCTCAACATAAAATGCAATGCCAAGCCCGCTTTCCTGATGTGGCCTGGGAGGCTCTTTTGTCAGGAAACCTTCCTAAAAGATGTTTGATCAAAACAAAGGAGATGAGACCTGGACACTTCTCTTCTCTCTGTCCCAAACGCGGCCCCCACCTTTGGAAAACAGAACGTCTCCGTGGAGGAGCCGGGCACCAAGCCCGAAGGAGGACCAGCACCCTTTGTCTCTCATGGCCCCATTTCACCAGAACCACAGCCAGAACACTTCTCAAAAATTAACTGTTTCACTCGACCTGAAAGTCCTACTCACAGGAAGCCAGAATCATCCTTCCCATTTCTCAGTTAAAAACTGGAGGGAGAAGAGAGAAGGGGGTGCCTCTGTGGTCACTAAGCATCCAACTTTCAAGAGATCAAATCAGCATCTGAGAAGGAACCCCGAAGGGCCACTCTCTCATTTGCACCTCATTACTTTCACAAGCCTGAAGAAAAGCTGCAGGCCTGGTAACTCTACAACAATATAGTACACATTTGGCAAAAAGAAAATTATATACAGCAACTGGCTGGAGGGTTTTAATTTGGATAATATGATGCATGATTTAATAAAGACAAAAATAAAGGAAGAAATGAATGCAGCCATTTATCTGAGATGACTTGAGATGTAAGTGACTGGGTGAGTCACCTTCTCCTCCCTACACCCCACCAAAATCCACCTTCTCTTTGCGTACTCTTAGAAGCAGCAAAATCATATTCTCAAACTTATAAAAGGTGCCTGGAATCCCTCCCTCTGAAACATGTTCCTTGAATTTTCAGTCCTTTTTTTAGTTCCCACAAATACCCTTCTCAGGTATCACCTCTCGCTGGGACAGATGACGTCTTAAGAGGCCCAAGAACCACACAAGAACTGGAGCAAGGCAGCAAAGGGTGGAAGAGGAAACAAAACATCCTACAGATATAAAGTGCCTGGGATGCATCAGGAAGGACCGTCTCATGTAATCACTGCAAAGAGATCTTTTAAACGAGACACTAGTGGTACCAACTTGTAGGGAAGAAACTGAGGCTCCAAGCCTCAGCCAGTTGGTGAGCTGTCTGGTTGCTCACTCCCTGTCCCAGGGACATCACGACAGAGCAAATAAGGAGAACAGCACCAGCCCCCAGCAACTTACTCCTCCCTTTCAGCTGGCCAACAAGGAGAGGACAGGAATGGCTTTAGAATTTGCAAGGAGACAACGCTTTAGACCCCATCTGAGCCAAAAGCACTGTATTCATAACTGAGATTTATTGATCATTTACTATGTTTTGATCTCCCTTCTACATTTAATATCTCATTTACTCTGCTAAAGACTTTGGACATAAGCATTGCCCCCATTTTCCAGATGAGAAAATCAAGAGTCAGAGAGAACAAGTTATTTACAATCGATCTCAAAGCTGTTAAGTGACTGCTGTGATAAGAATGTCTGGATTCCCCCCAAAAAATGCATATGTTAAAATCTTATCCCTCAAGGTGGGGGTAATATGAGATGGGGTCTTTGGGAGGTGATTAGTTCATGGGGGCAGAGGCCTCATGAATGTGACTGGTGCCCTAATAAAAAGGTCCCAGAGAGACATGGTGCTACTTTCACAAGGTAAGGACACAGCAAGAAGCTATCATGTATACACAAGAAAGAAACCCTCACCAGGCGCCTATCTACCTATCTGCTCTTTGACTTCCCAGGTTCCAGAAGTGTGACAAATAACTTTCTGCTGTTTGTAAGCCACAAAGTCTGCGGGATTTGTTACAGCTGCCTGAATTAGGATGGCGGTTAAGCCTGGATTCAAACCAGTCACTGGCCTCTCCTGCTCTGCTCTCCCTAGTAGCGACAGCATGAAATAACCCAGCAAGCTAATGACTAACCCACCCCTTTTAAACTCTGCTCTAGGACCTTCAGTGTAGCTGGACCAGAAGCTCCAGAACCTGCATGATCATTGCTCTTGGGTACTGGACAGTGACCAGCCCCTCCAGAGAGGCAGCACTGGCCAGCAAAAAGCTATCCAGAAGAAGAAGGGCTTCTAGGGCTGGGGATTTAGCTCAGCGGCATAGCGCCTGCCTGGCAAGCGCAAGGTCGTGAGTTCAATTCCCAGTACCGGGGGAAAAAAAAAAAAAAAAACAGGAAGAAGGGCTTCTGGTGACAGGAGTGATTTTCTCTTTCCATCCCTCTTTTTTCAGTGTGCCAAACAACCAAACAACCCTGCCCTCCAGAGCATCTGGGCAGGATCATGAATTTGGGGATTGCCCTCCCCAGACCCCCACTCTGCTCCTGCTCCTAGGTACAGTAGTTGTCCAAGCACAATTGCTTGGGTGAGGGTGAGATCCCAGAAAGATCACTAAGGCCCACACAAAGGCTACTGAACGGGAGGCTAAGCAAACTTAACACCCCACGGACACCTCCGGTCCCAGCAGCTGTTCCTGCCAGGCTGGGTCACCTCTGGCCTTCCTGCACTCTTTCTGAACAGCCCATGGGACAAGGGAAAGGACTGCGGAGAAAACCAGGAGCCCTATCCACAGCTATATATTTTAAATAGCATCTCCTCTCTGCAGCCCTACGTGGGAGGGGAACATATGGTCCTACATTCATTATACTCCTGAGTTTAGGTTTGAAACATCATATTTTCATTACAAATAAGCTTTGATGACACTGCCTATTGCAATGATTTCAACGCATGGTTAATTTTATCTGCGGCAGTGGTGAGAGCGGCATACCAATTTACTGCCAGAGGAGAACAATCCGATTTTAGCATCTTAACCCTGAACTCGAGTTCCCTTTGTTCCCAAGAACCTTGTTTTAGCAAGACTCAAGACCTAAAGTGCCGGCGAAGAGTACGTCACTGCTGCTGACTCAAAGGGGTGGAAAGGAGCAGAAGAAGCACTAATCCTCATAATTGGTGGTGGGGGCAGGTAGGGCAAGAAATGGCAAAAGGGTTGGCCTCCATGTGACAGTGTGCTTGGAGCTTCAGCGTGCATAGCGAGCCCTCTCAACTTGGCCAGCGAACCAAGGACAGCAGACCTATTTGTGAGGTTCCTTTCTGCTGCGCCTGACTTCAGGCCAAGCCAGGAAGCAGCAAGAAAGGGCTCCCTCATGGAGCACTTTGTTCTGGGCCAGGAAGTTTAGAGAAAAACTAAAACGTGGAGGAATGTCACTGGTGGATGAGGGCAGTGAGAAAGGTGCTCTAAGGTACTCTGACTTCTTAGCCCTTGTGTGTATGATGAGAGAGGGAAATTGAACTAGACAGCCATATTCATATCTATCGAAAATGGTTTTTTTTTTTTGCTTCATTTTTACTTGAAAAGCTTTCTTGCAGCCATTTGGCTGCACTGTATTTTATGGACATTGTATTTATTTTAATAATTCTTCCAATCATTCAACAAATATCATGAACACCTGCCAGGCAATGTGGAAAAGGGAGTGCTGAGAAGATGGTCTCGCTAAGCATCTCAGAACAAACCTGGGACATAAAAGTGGGATGAACCAATTACAGAGATGGGTTAAATTGTTTAGCTATACCAATAATTTAAAAAGGAAGCATCTGATTCCTACTAGTGGCTTAGAAAGGCCTTTAAGAATGTGGTTAAATAGGAGATGAAACTTAAAAGATTAAGCGGAGTTAACCAGAGTGAGGCCATCAGAAAAAGCAAACTTTATGAAGGCCTAGAGGCTAAAATCAACTCAGCTGGCATTTTAGCAACTGTAAGGACAAGAAGACCTCAGGATAATGTGTCTTGCAATAATATGACTTGGGTATAGTCAAGAATTGCTTCCTTCCCACTGTACAGCCCCAGTTGTCATGCAAGGAAGGATAAAGTTCTTTGGGGGATGTATGTGTATGTGTATGTGTGTATGTGTGTGTGTACGTGTGCATGCAGTATTCATGTGTGTACTGGAGAGGCTGACAGATGAGTCCCCAAATATTTTCCCATCTAATTCCTCCACAGAGGGGCTGGGGATTTAGCTCAGCGGCAAAAGCACCTGCCTGGCAAGCGCAAGGTCGTGAGTTCGGTTCCTGGTACCGGAGAAAAACCAAAAATTAAATAAATAAATAAATAAAAATAATTCCTCCACAGAAAGCCAGCAAGATGAATGAAAACTAAAAATTCCTGGAATCACTGTAGCTATCCTGCAAGTCTCAGCCAATTCAAAGCACTTTTCTACCAAATAAGCCAGAGCAGACCTCTACCACTGAGTGGTACCAAACTACAGATGGGACTGGAGTGGCTTTGGCTCTTGCAGCAAAATCTCTGAGTCTGGAGTGGCTGGCTGCACAGGGTCTCTCCATTCATATCATGTACCTCATGCCTCATGCTTGCTCCATCTTGCTTTCTACAGTTAACTCTTTGGAGCCTACTCCTCACATCACATAAGGTTTTGTTCGCCAGTCCAGTGTGAATAGTATCGGGAGCAGAGTGGAAGCAGTGCAAGGCAGAGATAAGCACACAACTGAAGCCCTAATTAATCAGAGATGCATATTTCACGTTAAAGCATTCAAATATTATCTTGGGGTGTAATGGGGGGCCAATGAGTGGCTTATAATTTGGGAGATCAAAGTTAAGACTACACACAGATGCAGTTTGGCCTGCAAAAGATTTGCGGGTCATTGTGCTTAAACTTGTATCTCTAGCTTCCCTTAAGGAGCAGGACTGACTATCCCATCAGTGAGAACAGCATTGCTCCACTGCAATGACGTGTTTTCTCCTAGTGTCCAGAGGCAGAGCCACGCCTAGCGGTTTCATGCGTTGATGCCTTTGTTAAGCCTGATCCCTGTAGGAAGCTAAGTTTGCTTTAAAAAAAAGAGAAAGAAAGCTGCCAGAGAATCAAATTTGCATGTTAAAAAGTTCACTGGATGAGCAATGTTGAACATGGGGGGTAGGGTAGGGAAAGATTAGAGGCAGAAGGACCTGTTGGAAGGTTATAACAACCATCAAAATTCTACACACAAGACCTAAGGAAAGATGTCAGCAATAGCTCCAAATACCTTCAAAACCCAAACTCTAGCTGGATATGCTATCTCACAGCGCTAACCCGTAACCCCATAATCTAAATGCAAATGTCGAGGTGTCACAGCAGCACCGCAGTTTGACAATACTGACGGGAAGCACAATAAATACTGAGGCAAACACACCAGTCAGAAGTAAAGTAAATTAATAGTATGGCTTAGCTGGGATCACAAATGAATCACTCCAAAAGCAATTTTGTCCTGTTGCAAAATGAGATCAACACCTACTTGCCGGTTATTTCAGGAATAACACAAATCAGCCCATCTGTCTTAATTCAGTGGTACTCATCATACATTTTTAAAGTTATCACTTCCTGAGGAGTCATCCTGTTGATGCCAACAGACACTTCATGTTGACAGTCTGGGCCGTGACCTGCAATCTGGGTGTCACTTCAGAGCAGTCTGGGAACCCTAAGCACCACGTCTGCACCGGAAGTGGCTTGTTCTCTAACAGCAGGGGAGAGAGAGCCCTGGGTTGCTGGCCAGATAGTCTTCAGGTGACAGTGACATTGGAGAGAGAGCTGAAGGTAGAAGCATGTTTTTAAGAAAGGAGATGCAAATGTTAGCACAGAGGACAATTTGCTGCCAACCAAATTACTAATCAATATCTGATATAGTGGGACACACCGTCCACCATCACTGTCACAGCCATTCTCAATCTACGATGGGAGAAGCTGGAAAGGGAGACTGCTCAGTTTCAATTTTATTCGTGTTTTGTATTCAGACATAAATAAGCCTGCTGATTATATCACTGTCTCAGATTTATGGTAAACACAAGGGAGCACAAGCATTTCAGAAATCCTCCCTGGGTCTTGCAGTTCCTTAGAGTAAATACTTCTCACTTCCTCTTTGAATAGAAGAAAACATGGAATGAGAATTAGTCCAGAAAACTCCTGAAATCAGAGTTAAGGATTTTCTATGGCTTCATAGAAAATACTGGACGAGAGAGCATGAGGCCGAGAAGAGGAGTGTGGAAAGATCTCCAAATATGTTTTATGATCGGCACACACTGCCTGCAGAATAATGATCTTCTGTTATATAGTGTCCAACAATGGCATTTTACACATCTTAAATTAATCATGATGGGGATCACATAATTAACTCCCACTTTCATTATCATTCTGGGCTCTCGAGAAGCTTGCCAGGTCCTCCCTCCATGAGAGCTCCAACAAAATGCCTATAAATTCATTTTTGTCACAGAGGGCAAATACAAAAAGGCTTCTGCTCATCCACACCTCTAGGGTGGTCTCCAAGCAAATACTTACCACCCTCCTGACTATGCAGTCTGTAGCTGTGAACTCCTGCCCCTGAGTCCTACAGATGAGCTCCATGTACCCCAAAACATCTGCTATTGATCCTCACAGCATCTATCTGGTGAGCCTCTCTTCTGACAGAGGCAGTTTTGCAAGTCAAGCAATCCATTTCCTTTGGTGATGGTACCGGGGTTCCATAGAAAACTCTACTCCTGCCCTCTCCCTTCCTCCTACTTTATACCCTGCCTCCTATATTTGTAATTATCTGTACAGGACACACCAGCAATTTACAAATAATGGCATCAAATCTGCACAATTGCTAAAATATTTTATAGACTATTAGAGGTTCATGTTAGAAGAGGGGAGAAAGACAGAGACCTCCTTTCCCATACGTATTAAAAGTGCCTTGCTCCCGAAGTAGGGCACCTAGCTCTCTGGCTTGTCCAGGTGAGCTGAGGGGGGATATGGTCCACATACCTCACTGGCCCACTGCGTCCCCACAGGCAGTTCCTAGTGCTCTTGAATACATCAGTCAATACCTATCTTCACCTCTATGAAACTGAAACTAAAACTAACCATGGGCATGAGCTCAGAAGTAAAATTTTTACAAACCTTGAGCTGGCTCTGAAGTAAAGGTTGTTCCTAAGGTTCAGTGTCCTACTGAGGTAGTCATCATTGTTCATATTTTACAGATGAGAGGAAGAAACAAGGATCAGAGAGTTAAGTGACTTGTCCACGGTAGTGACTAAAGGTGTTTCAGTGGTATAACCCAAACTGAAAGCTAGATCTCGTTGGCTTGCAATCCAGCGAAGATGCCAACAGTGTATCATTTGCCAGTGATTAACTTATCTTCCATTGGTAAATATGGAAATAGTAATTAAAGTCATTAGCTGGTGCTGGGTTCTCATCTCCAACCCCATACACATAATTATTTTTATGTGGATAAAAAGTTCTTCTACATTAACTAATCAGCAATGTCCTTTGCAGCCTAAAATTATACAAGGGGACAAACTTGTTTCTTTAGTTCTTTGGCTATAAATGAGCTACCTGACAGTGAGCAGACGAACCGGGATGTGTGACCTCAAGAGGACTGGGTAGAAGCTTAGTAGCAGACTGAGGTGAGCACTTTCCTGAGTCACCCGAGGACAAGCGAGTCTTCGGAGAGAGCTTTCCTGGCTTTTTCCCTCTGCCTGAAGATGATGTCTCTGAGGCTGTCTGACAATGGCAGGAGGTCCCAAAGGGTTGCCCCACATACATCAAATGGTCAGAAGAGGCAGGAAGGGTGGAGTGCACCAGGGGCCTGACAGCTTTATTGATGTGAACTGTGACTTTCTGAGGGCTGCGATCCAGCAGCCACTGCCTGTGACTTTCAATTCTGGAGCCTCAGCTCTCTCTGCTCCAGTGAAGGAGCTATCATGGCACTGGCCAACCAGCCAACTTCTCAGATACAATTACTTTGTTATAATGAGGTTCAAGGAAGCTCAGGGCAACAGGACTTCTCGGATCCACACATCACACGCACGGTCCTTTTCCCCAGCTTCCATTTGTTAAAGCACGACTAAGCCCGGGTGGCCATTTTCCATCCCTGCACCAAGCCATGGGTCAGTAGCTGCCCAGTCTTCCTCTCGTAATGCAGGTGACCTCCGGAAGTCCTGGATCACAGCTGACTAAATGAACTGGATAATTAAAAGAGGGGATGAGCCATGCCTGGAGATTTTGTCTGCCTCATCAAGAACACGATGCCCTTTTTATCAATCTACTTGGTTTTTGTTTTTATTTTTCTCCCTTTGAAAAATGATTAGCCTTGAGAAACTTCCTAACCATGGCACCATCCACCATTAGCTGTCAAGGCCATAGTACTTAAAAAGTTTTGAATCGCCATGTACTTAGAGGACTTGAGTAATAAAAACTAGGCAGGGGAGCACAAGGATCAGTAGCTTTTTCACACCCAAAACCAAACCGCCAAAGCTTTCTTCCAAATCTGAAGGTCCTGTACAACATCAAGAATTTGTTTAGAAATGTTACGATCTGGTAGGAGTGGTGACAGGGATGTGAGTGTGTCAGTCTTTGTTTATAAGAATTCCTGCACAATTCTCAAGAATCATTCTTATCATAGATAAGTTCTCTCACAGTTTTCGATTTCTTCCAGGAGAAAATTTCCATAATCAAGGATACTAAACTGAGCCTGAAGGACAGTTACTTCCTATCTCACTAAACAGCATTCTATTAGCATTAGGGCATAGGAGCTATGCTATGTCTGGATGAGTTACATAAACGTGATGATACATAAGTACATCGGTAAGGGTGTCATTATAGAAAAAAGCAGTAGCAATAAGGAAATGCATAAGAATCCTGCCATCAAGGACAACAAGGACCTCAAAGTCTAATTGAGTCCCAGAAAATCATTTTTTTTCCAAATGTTTCCATGCTTATTGTAGCTTTCAAACTGATGTTTACAGCGAATACAAATTCCAAATACTTCTGTTGAACTCCACTCACCTGTTACTTTGTCCCTACACTGGATTTGGAACAATCTTCCTTCCACCTCACCATCCTCCCTGAATATCTACTGGAGGGAGGAAGTGGTGATAAGGACAGGCTGAGTGGCTGCTGCTCCTGAGACCAAAGCCCAGATTTTTACCAAACAGTGTGCATATTTCTCCGGATATAATGCTGTCAAAGGATACATTACTTCGAAAGACTGAATTGCTGTCTCCATCTTAAAGATAAAGAGACTGAAGTTTAAATAGATGAAGTGAGTTTTGGGTAAAAACAATAAAATGGGCAGACTCAATTTCAACCATAAGCTGTCTTACTAGAAGTCACCTCTCTGAGCTTCCTTTAATGTGTCATCACCTCCAAATCACTGCACATTTCAAGGCTTAAATTTCCTCATCTGTAAAATAGGGGAACTTATTCTAAATCCACCTCTAGCTCTATCATGCTTCTGTATGAGAAAATCAGCTCTTGCTACAAGCTTCCCAAGACTGATCAGCAACCACTCACCACCTGCAAGCTGTGGTCCACCCTCCTTAGGACAGAGCACTGGTCCTGCCTTCTACTCCTGGCTCATCCCGCAAGCACCCACCTCTTTCTTGAAACCAGCCCAGTGGCTCAGCCTTGGGGTCCACATTTTGGTCCTTCTGCCAAATGTCCTCTCCCTCCACCACTCTGCACCCAGCAAAACCTGCGGAGATTTTCCCACCTACTTCCTACAGGACATGTTTCCTATACCCTCCAGACAGAACTGGCCTTTGTGATCACCAGCCTCTCACTGCTCTTGCATCATGAATCTGTGCCCCTCCTTGGTACTTCTTCACTGAGGAGTCCACCTCCCCAGCTCCAGGGATCATGTGTCTTTGCTACCTAACACAGTGCCAGGCACATAGCATTTCTTTAACAAATATTCCTTGAATGATTGGAAGCAAACAATTATAGTCTAAAAAGTGTTTAAAACTATTTTAAGGTGAGAACCAAGATTATTTCTAGCACCAAAAGCACAATCCACTGGTTGAGCTAAAAGCATTAGAAACCGACTTTACTAATTCCACCAGCACACACCTCTGCAACTACATTTAGTCAACAGAAGGTAAGTGAATAGCTGGGAAGTGCCGGGCACTGTTCTTGGGATATGCATCATGCCAGTGAGTTAGAGGTGGTCCATGCCCAGTGGAACGAGTACGGTAGGCAGCCAGGTGACAGGGATGTGGAGCGTGTCAGCAGCTGTACTGCAGCATGACACACACAGGAAGAGAAAAACTTCACACTGTACTACCAACAAAAAGGCAAGGTTAATTTGAATAAGTCTCCAACTAATGATATTAGACAAATGGGAGGAAGCCACTCATTGTGATTCTGTGTTGTCTCTTCTGCAGTTTATATGAACTAGCCAAACAAAATAAAATCACATTTGGTTAAAACACCACAACTGAAAATAAAACCAGAATGTGGTGTATTCCAGAGGTGACTTTGGCTCTGGTTTTTAAAGGAGTTTAATAAACCAATTAGCATTGAAGACAAGATCAGAAAGGAAGCTGTTTCTTTTAAGAGCTTTAGAAGGAACCATTCTGTACACAAACACACCTCTCAGGAAGTAAGCAGAGGCCAGCAGCTCAGCGAGGTGAACTACAAATCATCTCACTGAACAGGTGAGCCTGCGCTCTCCAGGATGCCATGGCGAGATTTTCATGCTCATCCGGAGATAATGAACCTGCATTGATGTTAAGATGGCGCACAGTGCCAGCCCTTCACTAATGCGTGCCCACATTTCCCTGAATTCGTCTCACAGGGGTCTGAGCACTGACGAAGGTATTTTGCTGAATTATCTGACTGACTTCTTCCAACCACCCGATGAGGGGAGTGCTGTCACTATGCCCACTTTGAAAGGGGGAAAACTGAGGCAGAAATATTATGTATTAAACAACACATCCAGTGTGAGGCTCCCAAAAGTACTAGAGTCAAATTTATCTCTGTTCTTTCCAAAAACACATCCTCCACTCATCAATATGCCGTGTTACCTTGGCGGGGCTTTACATATGGGAATAAGGAAATCCTCATTATTAAAGCCTGTTATCAAGCCTCTTCCTGTTTAATGAAAAGTCACTGTCATATAGTCCATTTTGAGGATGGCCTCGAGTCCTGATGACTGTTCAGGGACAAAGCACAGTGTTTCCCCGCTACGTAGTTTCACAGTGCAGAAATCTGAGGGCCTACAGCAGCCACTAACAATGCTGTCACCATGACATTGTTTAGTCAGCCATTGGACCCCAGTGACTTTCTTTCCTCAAAGTGTGCTTCGGTTACCAAGAGAAACCCGAGAGGCGGCTAATGCAAAACTCATCTCATGCAAAGCGCTTTTTCCCTCCACTGCCTGCTCCCAAAACTGACCTTCGTCTTGGGGTCTTGAGGAGAAACCTTCCTGTGATTTAAAACTTCATTCAAAATCTGATGTAAGGGGTTTCCCAGCCGTTCACCGCTATTCACGCATTAACATTTACAACTCAGTTATTTTTTTTTCCCGGACGAACAACATCCTTTCAAAGAGTTCCTCTGGTACCTTCCTCACTTGACCTACCTAATTTAGAGCAGTCCCCAGTGCCGGCTCGGTGGCAACACTGCTCTGTGATAGCTAATACACACGCATACGTTACTGCTGACATTTAACAACATTCCTCGCAGTTTGTGTGAGTACATGGTAAACAGATGCTATGGGATTTTTTTACCCATTATCAGTCATCTCTGAAGACTGCAGTCAAGTGACAGGTTTTTGAGACTTTTCGGTCTAACAGCAAGAGATTTATTTTTAATAGAATATTGATATTATGGTACAAAATGGCATTTGGTGTTTATTTTTTTCGCCCTCTAGCAAGCAGTTCAGCTTGGTGGGTTACTGTGCAGCCCTGAAACTCCTGTTCTCTCAGTTACTCTGTTGTGTGTGTGTATGTGGTTTTTTTTTTGGGGGGGGGGGAATTGCAGACTTTTATGAACTGTCTGATTAAAGTACCTCCATCTGAATGCAGATTAAAAGTTCCAACACCTGAGAGCTCAAAACCAATGAATATTTATACCGAAAACCAGCAGATGAATACACTCTAAATCTTCAAATGCAAGTCTAGTCATGGGTTTTATCTTATTTTAGGACTTACTTTTTATTAAAATGAACTCTTGCATATTTACACTACAGAAATAAATGCTATTTGCAAGCACAATACAATGGAGACCTTACAAATGCATTGCCTCAGGGAAAAGCAACTCTTGTCCTCCAGCAGATTTTATTTCTCTGTCTGGCCTTCCTTGAGGAGGGGTTTCATTGTAGATGATTGGCATAATTTGGGACCCAGGAAACATATTCACTTGGGGAAATTATTCATTTAGTGGCCAAGACAATCATACCTACCTTCCCAGATGGAGATTTTTGTTGATTTAACAATATTTCTCCTTTGATTGGAAAATTCTTTCTAGACTACTTTTCCAAAAGGTAGAGATTTATACAAGCAAGCACGAGGGAATGTTATTTCAGCAATGAGTTTATTTGCCTTCTCTGTCAAGTGGCTTAACACATTTTGGTTTTATGGTTAACATCCCAGTTAACGGCTGCAAGGTGCTCCTTTTACCAAAATGAGGAGCAAACTGAAGCTGTACCCTGAAATCATAATCAGTCTCTTCAGAAGACATGTAGGTCTCACCGACAATGGCCCTCAGAACGCTTAGCCATAAACGGTCAGAGTTACATAGTCAGGCCACAGTCTGAGGCTACTAAGACTAGAGGTTGCTAACCCTACCTTATAACACAAGGGAAGGTTACGTTGTCACCACCCACCATCCCAGGGTAAGTAAATAACTCCCAAACACATTGGAAGTGATTATTTCAAATACAGAAATGCTCCATGTTGGCCCACTGCTTCTTTAATCTCTCTGCAGTCTCTGGATGTTCGCGAAAGCCCAGTAAACCCCACATGAAAATCCAAATGGCGTTATCAAAACTAAGGGAAATACAACTACTGATTGAACTCACTGTGTGTCTTGAGGTCCATGCCCTCGTGTTAGGAGGACTCTCGATGTGCAAATTTGGCATCTCCTTCCTGAACTTATTCCTTCTTTTTCATAAAGTAAGTTTAGAAATAAATGTTTACAAATCAACCCAGTCATCATTTCTTCATGTTAATGCTTAAACGCTTCATTTTGATTGCTGCCTTTTTGACATTTTACCAAGGAAATATGTTTGCGTGTTCGCAGTGCCATTGAATCAGCAATTAGATCTCCATATTCCAGATGTCATGAGAGTTTTCAGTGCATCTCCCAGTAAAATTTATTTCTGAACTTAAAGGAGAAAAAAAAACCGAATGTACTTTGTATAAATGAAGCACATTATCCTTATTTTTCTAATTGCTACACTGCACACAGTGAGGGCTTCTGAGGTTCTTAATTCAAGGATTTCCCATCATTCTACATAATATTTTTCTTGCAATGAATACAATTTTGAATTATTTATAGAAACTACTTCTGCATTTTGATTCACTAATATTCTTCTGGTGAAACAGGAAGCATAAAAAGGGAGTTGTGCTCTTAGCAGCACAACTTGAGTCTCTCTTAAGCTCTGGCACTCTGACTAGCACAGGAAATTTATTGCCCAAAGTGGACAAAGAAAAATATAGTTCTGGACTCATCCATGTCTTCCTTAAGACTTTTCGAATCTCTCAACTCCTTATCTGCAGACCTTGAACTGCTACGATTCTCCTCTTCCACTTGGGGCCAGCTGGGAACCACTGTTTCTGTGGCCTGTTGACTGTGGGGTGTCATTCCAAAGCAATCCAGTGCCAACCCTTTCCTCTGACGCTCCTTGGCAAACCAGATACACGGCTTCTCAGCTCTTTGCTACAGGCTCTAATCGACTCTTTAGAAACACAATAAGCCAAAATGGCTGCACAATGGGCAATTTGGCACCACTGAGACATTTCAATGGAGTGCAGAAGTATCTCTCTGAGGGCCCATCCTGGGGACCCCAGACACAGCTGTCGGGGAGAAAAGAATCTTCTCCAGCTTCCTACTTAACTGAATTGGAAGTGGACATCAAGTCTTCGCCATTATCAAAGTGGGCACATGGTTAAATGAACAATGCAGTCCTTCTTGTAGCTTCCTTCCTGGGCATGCCCCTCACCACAGAGTCCATGGCAGACAGCTCAGTTCTACCCCTTGTCCATGCTTCCTGTAGCACCTACTCATTGGCACTTTCTCCTCTAATAAGAAAACAACAGGATCCACTGCTCTTTTTTATGGAAGGATTTTGCCTGGTAGTTACCCGGTCTCAAAGGATAACACTGGAAGAGTCTGGCTCCCATTTCTCTCCCATCCATGCAAGTGCTTTGCAGATGGCTCTTTCTAGCCCATCCCACCTCGCAAAAAACGCTCCTGAGCAAAAACTCATCTGTTAGTAATAGAACTGAAAAATGCCTCATTCCGGCTAGGAGTGGTACGAGAGCTGCTACTGCTCCAGCAAATTTATTTTGCCTTTCAAGGGTTTAATTGCACACAACATGGTGCAGTTTTGATTAATCCTTCAGAATTTAATATATACTCTGGGGGGGTCAATATGTTGATTCTTCATGCATCGCTATCATGGGAGTAACTGGAATGTGTTTAAACACCACAGGAGGTACACCTCTCAAGCTTACCTGGCCCTGCCAAGGGTAAAAAGTGCTCATTAATGACTCGATCCAGGAGGGGAGCCAGCAGAGGGGCGTGCTTCCTCCCTGACACTATTTCTGGTTTGCTTGGCAGGCATGTTTCCCTTGGGGAGGTCCCAGGTGAGGCACACACTGGAGTCTTCCAGGCTTATGCCCTGATCATTTTAATGAGAAAGCAGTGTTGAAATATTGGCACCTTGCATCCAGCCAACATATGGAGATGTTGTAGAGGCACTTAATTGAACTGTTGGAAGATTATAAAGAGTACAGTCAACTGGGTCAATGAGCGCTTATTCTTGAACATGGCCTAGAACGAGGTCATTCAAAGGTAATAACAAGTCAATTCTCCACTTCTACAAAGAATGATCTCTTAAACTCCAGAATCTCTGTTTCTATAGATAGATTTCTCGTGAAGCATGGGAAGGCTACAAGCCCCAATGCCTTCTAAACATGTGAATGTGTATAATAGGAATCAGAGGTGATGGACTTCAGGGACAGAGTTATGGAAAAGGTACACCTGAGAAGTCATTGTGCCAGATGTCCCCAGGGGCCAGGTCTGCTTCAGCAGAGCTGGAGAAACAAAGTAGAGCATAAAACATGAAGTCAGGTAAGGCCTAACACATGGGAACCAGCACTCTGCACCCTACCACACAGTTCTTTCCAGCCTGTTTTTTCACCTGGAAAGTATATTCATCCTCCTTCTGCTGATCTGTATTATGGACTAAATTGTGGGACCCTCTAATTCTCACATTAGAGTCCTAACTTCAACTATGTCCGAATATGACTATATTGAGGTGTTTGGAGACAGAGCATTCAAAGAGGCAATTAAATATAATGAGGACTGTGATTAAGCCTGAATCTAATATGACCAAAGGAGATTAGGGTTCAGACACACACGAACAGAAGAGCACGTGAAGACAAATGAAGGCGACATCGTCTACCAGCCAAGGAGAGAATGCTCCTAATGAAATCAGCCTTGGCAACCCCTTGATCTTAGACGTTAGTCTCTAGAGGAAATAAATTTCTGTTGTACAAGCCCCACATTCTGTGGTGTATGATGTTCTAGCAGCAGCCTCTGTGAACTAAGACAGATCTAGGAGTCCAGCATGGTTGTGTACACCTGTAATCACAGCACTCTGGAAGGCAGAGGGAGAAGGCTTACCAGTTTCAACCCAGCCTGGACAATGTAGAGACCTAACCACGCTGTCTCAAAATACAGAAATAAAAAATGGCTGGGATGTAGCTCAGTACAAAGGTCTTGGGCTCAGCACCCAGTAGGGTGCAGAGGAGGCCTAGGAACTCCCAGCACAATCAGGTACAGTGGCTACTGAGCATAGCACGGTCCCCTAGGGAAGGAATGTCCCATCCCATTCTCCCCAGCCCAATTTCACAGATGTAAAAAGGAGAGTCATGGAATAGAACAAGGGATCACGATGAGCTGCTTAAAGACGAGAAAGGAGGAATTTACCTTCCATCATTCAGATATCCATGCCTGCTCTACTGGTCCACACCACCTCATGCAAGAAATGGGAGCCCAGTGGGTGTGAGGAATCACATCAGACAGAAGGCCTCGATGACATTCCTGGCTTCTGGCTATGCACAGACTCAGATCTCAGTGTAACCTCAGTCTTTCTCAGCCACAGACAAGGGGTTAATAGATCAGTGAACACCAAAGTTTTTGCAGAATACTTTCCCTGAAGTGCTAGCAGAACAATCAAGCAATGTCTGACCCATTTCTTTTTTAGCTCAAACACATATATCCTCATACACATATACCTTACATACACTGATAATTCTACGATAAGGAGAAACTGGTTTCTAAATTGTCATGTAAACATCTGACCAGCTTCTTGTCAAAGGGAAAATCAGGGACCCAGATGGCCCAGGTCAGTGTGGAATCCAAGGGTGTAAGTGTAACTGCGCACACCCCAGGTCTGTGTGCTCACCAGATTAAACTATCTAGCAGACAACTAAAAGTTATAATAACAAATACACTGCCAGGTCTGCAGTTAAACTACAATCAAATGGGGCTACTATGTCATGTGTACCCCTCTTAATCTCCCCTGAAGGTCAGGTAACTCACCTACAACCTGAGAAACATGCATATCCACCCACAGCCTGTTCCAATTCAGTTTCTCTAGTTAAGTCAGGTCTCTCTCAACCTCCAATTCTTGGCAGTTTTAAGAAGCAGAACCAAAGGAACAATTGGATGCAGTCCAACTGCAGTGAAATCAGAAGCTGCCTTAAATACACCACGGCATACAGCACAGCCTCTTGTGTCCTCAACATATGAGTTAAGGTCAACAAGAGAAGGAATGCTTCCTGTTCACAAATCCTATAGGGCTGTTTGTTTGGGGACCTGTGGTTGTTCCTTGTGAAATACCAGCGTATGCATCAGGGAATGACCAGCTTGGTCCCATGAAAAGCATTCTCTTTTGCCAGTCACCAAAGTCTTACCAGGCTTGACAGGTTTCAGTTCCTGCTGCTTCTTGTTAAGAAGTGAAAGAAGAAAATCACCTCTTTCTCCTCTCACAAGAGCAAAGGCCTCTGACCATTAAAATGGTCAGCTTTCCCTTTGGCCCGAGGACCCCATCCAGCTGGAAACAGCAGGAGAAATTCATGCGAATGCAAAGATCCTAGTGTGTGCACAGGAATACATTTGACCTTGTCTGAAAACACAGCAGGGACTGTCTATTAAGCAAGAGTATTGATTTTGAGACTTGCTCCTTTAACCTACGACACACTCTGTGGCTTCAGTCCAGCACCTCTTTTAACTTCTTGTGTTGGGGCTATGTATTGTGATCTACCAGGGGAAGCTTGTTTCCATTAGCAATGCCTCCTTCCAAACTCCACGGACTTCTCCAGTGCAGTTTTTCTGCCTTTGAATCGATGGTAGATGTTAAACCATTTCAAATTTCCCAAGTTGTTTTTCTCCACCATCAGAAGTGTCCCACACATGTGATAATAAATGTTTGCTGTATTTGTAAAATCAACTGATATTAATGACTCTAAGGGTGAAATACACAAATTGTTTAAGTCAGTAATGTCTTTTTGTTTTTTATAAAATGTAAGAGGAAAGAAAAAGATTTTTCCCTACTAATTGGTGTGTTAGTGACAAATCCTTACAATTTCCACCCGATTGTTGTCCTCTGATGTCTTTCCCACTCTCACGGCTCCGAGGGCTCTTGACATGCACATCAGCAGCCTGGGTGTGCTCCTGGACAAGGGCGCCCTCGCCTCCCTTCCTGCCTTCACATGTGTGAATAAGCATTTGAGCCCGAGCATCAGGAAGCAACACACTCAGCACACAGAGAAGTGACGGTTGTGAACTTAAATGCTGAACCTGAGTGCCCCCCCCCCACAAAAAAGAGGTTCGTGAAACTCTGGTCCATTACAGTTCAATTAGCCACAGGAGTAAGTCTAAAAAGGCAGCATCTCTGAAACACATCTATCTGAAAACTTAAATGGATGGCTTGCCAACCAACCAACCCACCCACCCACCATAACAGGCTGGTTGGTTCCTTCCCTGGGAAGAATGGAAAGGTGCTGCAGCACTCGAAGTACCTTGCAGAGGCAGGCCTGTCTTCTGCCTTCCTGCTCCAGGGATCACTTGGAGAGCCTCACCGGGTCACAAGCCAAAACCTGTCCTGTGTGTCTGCCTGCCATCTGGCTGTGTGAGACACCAAGCCCACAAAGGCATGGGTGAGAGTGTGCATTTACCCTCAGTATTGAAAGCAAGGGTAAACACAAGGGGTGGTGGAAGCCAGGGCTGGAAATAAATCCATCTTCAAATGCAAAGGGCACACTCAGAGATAAAGGTGGGGACAGGGAGAGATAACCATGAGTTATATTCGGGAAGGCATCTGTCTTGGGCCACCTATCTGATCAGGGGCCCTGTAATCACATTGCCTTGAGACAGGAACAAGGAATTTCTTTTGTTCACAATAGTGCTGAGAATCTGTGATTTCGTAGCTGATCCTTGGACAGGGCCACCTTGATGGCTTTCTGAAAATAACACTCTCCTCAAATGTGTGTGTTGCCAGGAAAGAACTAGGATAATACACTCGGCCCTCAGCTTAGTCACACTCCATTCATTGCTCTAGAAATTCCTCAAAGGAATGCCAGGACCTGCTTATAAGACATGCTGAATTACAGGCCAATGGCCTAAATATAGGGTTCCGCTGAGGAAAAGAGAGACAAAGCAAGGTGAATTTCTTTGTGCTCCCATACCTAAGGCAAGCATGACTTAGGAGGAGCCTTTCAAACTCCAATTCCTGCTGAATGTGCCCATCCTCGGAAGCACCAGCTTTTTCAGATTAGTAGGTGACTTTTCCTCCGCTCACCACGTTCTTTCCCAAAAGGCAACAGCCCCATCCAACAATGATGAAGACGGTATTCTGGGTAACCTAGACTGAGTCTGTTTCTTCTCCTATGAACCATATTGAATAATTCTCCAGATAACAAAAGGACTAATCAGAGTTAGGAGAATTGAGGGAAAACTAATCACCAAAAGCAGATTTCAAACAGCCACTGGAGATACCAGAAGATGCTGAGCCAGGATCCTTAGAACAGTAATTTAGGAAGAAAACTGGGGAAACAGGAAGCAGGAGAAATAAATGCCTCATGCCAGGGGACCTCCACACAACAGTGACAAAGTGCAGCCTACGGCTCACAGATGACAGTGGGCTGAGGTACACTGAGAAGGTTCCCAGCCAGGAGGCCGCAGAGTCGGGATGGTCAGCCCCTGCTCTCTGGAGTTTGCCCACCCCTTAGGGTGTCCACTGCAGGCAGCGTCTGCCCAGCCAACACAGTCTTGTCACCAATAATTGCTGGGCTGATAAAGCGTAACCCCACACCTGGGTTTTGTTAACCAGCTAAGCCAATCGAGGGACTTCTCAGACTGCCAGGCAGGGACCCCAGGCAAAGCAGAGGTGAGGGACATGCAATCCAAGGAGTCACTTTATCAAGCAAAAGCAGGGGGCCCAAGGGAAAGTGGGGCACGCTGTGCCCTTCCCACACCGTCACCGTCTCCACCTGCTCCCATCTTGGGATATGACCACCAAGGAGGCAGGAGAGATGCAGCTGGGAGAAGAGCTAGCCAAGGAAAGTGGCTTGTTTATGAGGCATAGCTGACTCGCTTGAAGATAAAATCTGTGGCTGCATTTGGACTCCAGAGAGAAGGGGATGCTTTTGTCCCTTCAGGATCTAAAGCAAAGAAATAAACCCTTGGCTTCCTTCATTGAGACTAAAAACCATAGCAGATCCATTGGTTCTAAGAACAGCTACTAGGAAAAGATACCAGGCTTCTAATCAGGGCACAAAGTCTGCTATCAAATAATGGCTCAAGGGGCTGGGGATTTAGCTCAGCGGCAAAGCGCCTGCCTGGCAAGTGCAAGGTTGTGAGTTCAGTTCCCGATACCGGAGAAAAACCAAAAAAAAAAAAAACAAAAAACAAAATGGCTCAAAAACCATGGCATCAGGCTAAAAGTGATCACCTATAGAACTAATTTATGAATCTATCCTGAGGCCATCAAGGAACTATTTAGTTTTCATAATATTATCTTGCCCTAAGACCGTTGGCACTCAACATTACACACATTGCACTCAATCAATTACATCAGCGTGGCCCACATAGTTCAGAAACCTAACAACATGGTGTAGAGGGGAAACCAAGCCATTGCACTAGTCTCAGTAAAATGTCCTGGGCACTGTTCTATGCTCCAAGGTTACAGGAAAACTTGCCTGCTCTCTTGGCATTTTAGGTCAGTGGAAATGGAGCAGTAATAAATAAGTAAAGGTCTGTGGCCTCAGAGGGTGCTAATTACTATGTAGAAGCAACAAAGGAGAAAGGAGAAGGGAGAAGGGGAGATGGTATTCAAGGAAGGTCCCACAGAGAAAGCCACAATTGAACAAACCTAAAGGAGAGGGCCGGGGATATAGTTCAGTGGCACAGAGCCTGCCTGGCAAGCACAAGGTCATGAGTTTGATTCCCAGTACCAAAAAAAAAAAAGTATAACAAGCGTAAAGGAGATGAGGGCATTGGGCATGTGAATATGTAAAGAAAGACTTTTCCAAAGAGAGGGAGTAGGACGTGCAAGGGCCCTGAGGCAGGGCATGAGAGGGAAACCCAAGGATCAGTAAAGAGGAGGACACTGTGACTGTAATTAGTGTGCTTAGTAATAGTAACATGGAGAGGGGCAAAACTCAGTTATTATGTAGGGAAACTGCAAGTTAAAAAAAACTTATCTGGGCCAGAGATTAGCTCAGCAGCATAGTGCCTACCTGGAAAATGTGAAATCATGAGTTCAATTTCTGGTACCAAAAAAACTATCTGCAGTTTAAATAAAACTACCTTTCTTTACAAGTATGCATACTTATGCTTTTAAAAATAAAAAGATGTGCACCCAAAATGTTACCAGTAGTTATTTTGAGGGAAAGAACTACGAAGATTAGGAAGGGTCTCCTACTCACGTTTTTTGCATTCATTATATTGTTTATTCCGGAAATGTTCGTGGAGAGTCCACCGTGCCCCAGACACTGGAGACAGACGAGGCACATACACAGGCCCCAGTTCCAGCACTGACATCCCAACAGGGGAGGTGGCTGTGTAACAACAAGCCAGCAACACTGCCAGCTGGAACCCGGGCCGTGACACAGCCAACAGCAGCTGAGATAGAGAATCAGGGGCTTGGGCGGAAGTGGACAGAGAAGGTCTCGGAGAGAAAGGTAATTTGGATTGAACACAAAGAGATCAAAAACAGCAAAGCTGACCAGGCAAGAGTAGTGAGAAGAACTTCTCAGTTGGAATGGCATGAGATGCTATGAATATGACAACTTTTGTAATAATAAAAATAGCTACAGAAGTAGGCAGGTAGTAGGTAGATCAATCTCAGTCTTGGCTATAGGACTCTGCCAACTACTTTGATCACTTGTTCATCAATAAGCATCTATTGAACACGTATCAGACACAAGCGGCGGGGCTGGGATAGGGTTATAAATAATACAGACACGGCTCCTGTTCTCAGGAAGGCTCAAGTCAAATCAGAGGCAAAACTTGAATCTCAGAAATGCCACTTTGCATAATAGCAAGTTGGGAGAGAGCCAGGAACAAATAGGAACCTGGCAGTCTTCTGCTAAGTTTGTTGCAAGCTTGAAGCAAAAATAGCAGCTAAACTGGTTTTCTTTAGACTGCTTTTCACTGAACCACAAGTACTTGTGCTTTCTTCTTATTAATCCATTCATTCAACCAGCCCCTGCTGACCACATGGTCTGCACTGCTGCCATGCCAGGAGGTAAAGGGACGGAGATAGGACAGTGTTCCCTTGAAGGAGCTCAAGCCTGTCCCAGAAGATAGGAAAGTAAACAATGCAGCGTACTGTGTGTCCCAAGAAAGTGTCTGCACGTTTAATCCTGGGATGATTAACATGGGTTTTAGCAAATAAATTGGACAGATGTTAACTGTTCTGTTGACTTTAGTGACACAAAAGTTCAAAGTGTCCTCTCTCTTGGTGCCACGGTGTATGATTTATGATGTTAGCTTTAGAAAGATGTATATTATTATGAGGGCACTTGGTAGCTAACCTAAGGAACACTCAGATGGAAATACCCATAGACCTGTGATTAAGAAGCAAAAGTTGGTTCGCAGCCAGTTAGGATGGCTGCCCGTGAGAAGTGCTCCTAGAACAGAGTGGGGTACAGCTAGGGGCTTGGACCATCCACTTGCAGATTTGCAACTTGAGATGCAAAGCCGGGGCCCTCATCCAGGTGGTTTCTGGTCTGCTGTGCAGACGGAGGGAGTGACACAGGGCCCACTCTTTGCTTTGAAGAGCTGCGTGAAGGAAAAACCTGGACTGAGATCAGATGCAATTGGTCAGGGACCAATGCAGAAGGGAGTACCGAGAAAGGCCCATTTTTTCCTACACCGGTCACTAGTTTGTTTCTTTCCGTCCAGTCTTCCTTTCTACCTGCCCTTGAAACCCTCACGGTCACCTCATCCAGGTATTAAAGCAGAGTAAGCATCCCTATGAAACAGATACTCCACTCCCATAAGTGTTAACCCCTCTCTGATGTTGACATTGGAGAAAATACCCAGGTAGTACTGTGTAGCTCATCTGCAGATATGTGTGTTTCCATTTGTAAGATGAGTGCAGGCAATAAACATTTTGGGGACTTTCTTTTGACTTTGACTCCATATCTTCAGGAACTAGGAATGATTACTATTTACATGATTATAATTTTCCATAGTTTCAAGCACATCCATTTGATATGTTAGTTTATGTTGAGTATGTGTATGTTTGTATGGCAAATATAGGTCTAAGGATGTTATGGGTATTAATACATTTAATCCCCTATCCTCCATTATCAGTTGCACTTTATACAGCAATAAAGGGGTGATGTATCTTGCCCAAAGGACTTACCCAGTACCATCAACTCTGACCAGCCAGTGTGGCTTCAAACCCATCCCGCACTTGTAACTCACAGCATGGTGCCCCGCACCATCCTTTGTGGGAGATAGCTACTTTGGCACCATCTTTGCCAACAGTTAATGGCCCAGTAGTTCAGCCAGAATCTTACCAGAATGTGACCTTTAAATTGTTTCTCTGGATCTACTGCTGGATTATTCTGTAATACCCTGATGCTGTGAAAGGTCTTGTAGCAGGAGAGGTAGATACAACCTACATGATTCCAAGAAACGTTCTTCCAATTCTGGTAATCTCATTAGTAGGAAAGGTCATGTCTTTTAAAAAAATCACTACATCCTTTTTGGTTGGACAGAAAAACAATAGGATACTACATTCTCTTTAGGTTTATGAACACCCAGTATGAGACAGCTAGAGACAGCAGGATAATTCTAGATGCACAACGAACAAATAACAAATTTAATAGTGTGGGCCTTGTTTATACTTCTGCCATCAACTTTAATGATGAGCCTATTTATGCTAAACTTCACTACATTATTGGAGTCATTAGTGTCTGTAAGTAAGTGATAATGTGCTTGGAACTTCCACAAGTACGTGTGGCTTCCTCAGAGTCTTATATTTCTATGTTGGGAGGTGCAGGTCCAATGAGTATTTTCATACATACTCCTAGAACAGTGGTCAAATATTATGCCCCAGAAAGTGACCTAGTGATCACCTGAGTTTGGGAATGCAAGTTAAAAGGGTTTCTTTCACCTCAGAATCTCCAACAAGGCATAAGATGCAGCACTACCTTAGCTTCAGAATCTCAAGATGGGTCACACTATGTCACAATTTCTGCAAGTATTGACCCAAGAAACTTTTCAAAACGTGCCTAATAATTACCTCTCTGACAAGTAGGCCATTTAAACCCAGTTTAATAGAAGTTGAATCAAAGAACTCTAGCAAACAAGCATTCATGCAAGATCAAACTATACACAGAGCATATATTGGTTCATCATTTAGCACTGCCCGCATTTATTTAGCCTGGCCAAATGTTGGAATGCACGTTTCCACACATGCAAAGTCCTCACTGAAAGGTATTCCAGACAGTGGACACCAAAACTTAAACAAACAACCTTAAAGCTCTGAAAGAGAGTCTCCCTTTTGTCAATCTAAGCCAGAAGTTTTGTGTGACCTCAAATATTCATACACTTGGGCTTTGGGACACTGACTAGGGAAATATGATGTCATTAAACCCTAATAGGAGGTACATATTAAAGATCCCCCTCTGCATCAGCATTTTTCCCTAAGATGAAACATTATTAACAGACAAGTGGCAGCCTAAATGAGGCCTGAAAGATAAAATCAATACGATGGCCAACGCTGGACCTTTGCAGCAGCTCAGAAGGGAACTAGTTGGCACAGAAAGTGAAGGTCGTTCTCATACAACAAACATTAACCCCTCCAACAGTCTCTGCTCTATCTGGTGGAACACTCTCGCAGCTCCCCATCCAGTCCCTGATGTTGCTTTCTGTAGCTCTTACTGTCTAACACTACCTTACTCCTTGTTTATTGCCTACCTCCGGTCTCTAGGACATAATTTTCATGACGTCAGAGATGTACACATCACTTTCATCACCACAGACTTCATTCCTAGAACACAGTAGCCACCCTATAAATGTCTGCTGCATATTGAAAGAATGTTTTGCTTTCAGGAAACTGATTCATGCAACAGACACCTTGCCTTAGGGTGACAGTCTTGCATTTTAATTGATACAGCTATCACTCCTTTTCATCTTATATTGGGCCCATCATAATCCAGGGCAAGAGCAGTACTGGAAAGAATTCAGGAGGCTCTCAGTGAAGGGGTCAGAGCTCTGGTGAAGAGGCAGATTGTCCCGCGTGTCCCTGGCTCATACTCTAAACGGAAGGCCAGGTTCTTGGAGACATCTCCATACTGACGTGCACCAGGGGAAGCAGGCTCTTTCTCAGCTCCTTGAGTCAGAGCGAACAACTGCCAACCACATGAACCGGCCTCCCAGCTACAAGGGACATACTGAAGGTTTTAACACTTGCGCAGACCCTTCCCCGTGGCTTTTGTATTCAACAAGATTGGACATATTTTATTGTCTGCCCTGCTTACAGTTCATTTTAATGAATCTGAGTCCTTCAATCACCTGGACAGGTCTACCTTCCTGCCTCCTTCTCAAGTCTTAGGTAGCCGAGCCAAAAACCACCTCCAGGACACAGCCAGCCAACTCACTGTCTGAGCAGGAGTGAGCAAAGCTCATATTCTCCTGAAAGAGTACCTGAGAGCAGCAGAGCCCATCATGCTGGCCGTGGGCAATGGAATGGTGAGGTCTGATCAGGTCCGAGCAGCCAGCCTTAGTGGGAGGGAGCAGAAGAACAAGACTCAAAATTCAGAGGAGTGAGAGAACACAGGGCAGCTTACGTGACTGGGGATGCTTCCAAGCCAGGCCCCATGCTCTGAGCAACAGAGAAAGATGCTCTGCCTCCTCTCAGCTCTCTCACCCCAGCTCACCTAGGTTCTGATCAGCTCTCCTTTCCCCACCCAAACATCCTTGACTTGAACTAACCTCGGAGGCTTACCCTCTCTCACAATCAAATGCACCCTTGGAACAAGGGCATTAGGTCCTAAATGCACTACATCTGCACTTTTCAAATCATGTCCCTTTCTCTGCATTCTAGGAGCTACTCACATGAATTCTCTGGGATTTGCCACTCTTTCTGCCCAGGTGCTAATTCTAGTTGCTCTTTAAAGTCGTCTTTGAGTCTCAGTAGAATAATCACTTCCTTGCTGCCATACGAACTCCACTGTGATCTCTAATATCATGTGATACCTCCTGAAATCCCTGCCTTCCTGCCTATTTGTTGAGCACTTGCTATGTGTTCTTCCAGGTTCTGAGTATAGGAAGATAAAAGACGTACAGTTTCCAACCTCAAGGAACTCTCAGGAGCGTGCAGAAAAACCAGCATATCAATATACATAACAGCACAGTGTTAAGACCTAAACCAAGCCTCAAAGGAGCTGGGAGCCCTGAGATCTCTTGAACAAATTCAAGGTTAGAAATGGTGCCTCTGGGCCTGTAATGAATCCTAAATTTAAAAACGCTAGGTCAAGTGAACACATTATTGACTCACCATATACATCAAAGCTAAAGGATATGTACGACACAGAAAAAATATACTTAGAGAGGCTTCTGTCATGTCTATACGGACATGATACATGTTTGTCAAAGAAGATGAAAAACCTCTCCTCCTCATAAGTAAGGGCATTCGCAAACAGCAACTGAGACAACCCATTACTGACATAAGACTAAATGCCTCACTAAATGCAATGTAAACACTTGTGCTTGATTTATCTGTCAAAACTCTAACAGGCTCGCCAGCACCAAAGGCTGCATTCAAATCGTGCTGTGTCCAAATATGAATCTCTGGATGGTCTTCCCTTTCACCATGCCCATTAAAATTATTATTGCACTTATCCTTAAATGGGGGGAAACACATTTAGATGAATGACAAAAATAAAATTGGCAAATTACAAGGAAAATGCTCGCAACTGCATGGGAATAAAGGATAGAATGACTCTGATCAAACATTTTCTATATGAGTTCAGTTATTATTAACTCTATCCATCTTGCATGGTAAATCAAGAATAATGGAGATGTACCACCTGTACATATTTCCATAATTCATTATATGCTCCTAAAGCTGAGATTTCGAAAAGTTAGAACCAAGGTAAGCAATATTAATGAGTTGTTGGATTTAGCAGTTTTAAAGATTTTAATATCTAGCATTTTTATGACAATCTTCTAATAAAAACTATATTTGGTGGTGAAACAACAGAACCTGTATGCACACAAGTAAGCTGAGGTTAAAGCGAAGAGGCCTGTTGGGTTACCGTTTTTATTACTGATTTACTTTGTTTCTTTAAGGAATCAATTTGCTGCCATTAAAGGCTTGAATTTCACATATTTTATAATTTACACTCATTTCCTGATATGAATGAGCAGTGCAGCTTGTACAAGCTCAGGCTCTCTTCTAATGCCCCAATACATGCACACGTTCTTCAACTGTTCTTGCCAACAGAACAACAACGCCACGATGCCTCCCGTTTTAAATAAGCAGAGAAAAACACCAAGCAGTGTAAAAGCTTTGTGGAGTAGTTACGTATATTTATGGGGCCTCCTGCAATAAGCCAGTTATGAAATAATAGAAATTAAGAGGGATCTTTCTAGCCTTAACTGTTTCCATCTAAATCTAATTTTTCTTTACTTACAGTGAACTTCCCTGGAGAAACTGAAATGCATTGCTTTGGAATAGGATGAATGACTATCTTGCCAAAACCCTTCAGGAAGGTGCAGCGCCCCCAACTTTTGGGACAAAAGAGTTTTTACAGATCATAGTACATCAATAACTCATAGACAGGAGGACAGACACAGAATATTCTTACTTAAGATGAAAAACAAATTGTGCATTGAGATCTTCAATCGATAAAAAGCTAACAAATCAGCAGTGCAAACAAGATGAGAGAATCTTATTTCATCCTCCGTCATGAACTGAAAAGGTACACCGGGCTGTGTTTGGCAGTTCAAAATCACTCCCTGGATGGTGTACTGGGGAACTAGCGATGCAGAAGGTCAGTGGAGACCAACCGGCTGGGGGATTTGCACCACAGAAAGGACAAGTGGGTGGAACATGAAAGGCACTCTGCGTAAATGTCAATTAATGTATTATTCTTCTCCCCAACTTCCGTTAGCAAGAACTGTGGTGGCTTTGAAACCTCTGTACTTTGCGTGGGAGCAAGAGTGAGATCGCTTGCTGTAGCATTTGATTAAACGATGTTCAGAAGAAAAAACTAACAACATAGACATGTTAAAACTAGCAGGTTTGACCCGCTCCAATTAGCACAACGTCTTTGAAATTTTACAGCCAACAGGTCCCTTTTTTCTTCTTGCATCAGTTAATTCTGAGATTATTGCTGGAGTATAACTCTTTAGATAGATCATAGGAAATCAAACACTGCACACAAGAGACATCTTTTGACTACTTGAAGCATTAGGACACCTGTATATTATCCCCATTCTACAGATGAGGACTTGCCACTCAGAACAATAAATATTCCAGTGTACTCAGGGTCGTACACTGAAAGAAGCAAAGCTGGGATCCAAAGCCCATTCCCTGTGCATTATACAGAGGCTCACTGCTGCTATCAGGGCCTTCCATAATTTGTCCATCCTAACTTTGCACTACCTCTTCACATCCTGTCTTTTCTGTCCTCACACACTTCCTTCATGTTCCAACTTGTCTTGTGGTTTTCCACACAGCTGTCCCCTATTATGGAATCTCCTCCATCTTTTTTGGTCTACCATCCATCAAGGCTCCCTATGAGCCCGTGCTAGAAAGGCACTGTTCCTTCTAGGTTCCTATTGCTTCATGCTATTGCCAACAAGGCACCTCTAAGACCACCTAAAGCCTGTCATCCCTTTGCATTTTGCTACTTTGCTCCCATCTCCATACTATATTGCCCAAGGGCAGAAACTATATGCATAGAGTCTCAGCTTGGGCTGCTATAACAAAATGCTGGGAACAGGGTAATTTAAACAACAGAAATGTGTTTCCCACAGTGCTAGTCCCTGGATGCCCAAGATCAAGGTGCAGGAAGATTAGGTTCCTAGGGAGCAATTCCTTTCTGGCTTGCAGTAACTTTCTTCCTGCTGTATCCTCACATCATTAAAGGAAAGAGGAATATGGATTCTTCTTTAAATAAGTGTCTAAATCTCATCATGCAGGCCCTCCTTTCACAACTTCATCTAAGGTTAATCACCTCCCAAAGATCCCACCACCAAAGACCATCACACTGGGGATCAGGCCTTTACTATGTGCATTTTGAAAGAACACAAACATTCAATCCACAGTGCTCTATATATTGAATGCACAAATTTTATGCCAAACATTGTTCTATGGTCTTTCTATTGATTCAATGTATGAATCATTTATTTACCACAACAACCTACATACAATCACCTATTCACAACATTCAATAGGTTTCCACTACTGTCCCTATCCTCACAATGGGATCACAATGGCACAGAGAGATTATTGACACCAGTTATCCATCATGGAGCTAATGAATGAACACAGACCTTGGGTTCTAGGGATTACACTCTCAACTTTGGCAGCATGGCATCTTCATACGAATGTATGCTTCACAACAGCACCTAGGGAAGTACCTCAGACATAGGCAGGAACAGATAAATAATATGGAGTGGTTGGAATAATCAAGAGCATCAAAACTCAGAGATCGGGGTCTGAGGAAGCATCTAGTTCATTTGTTAAAATAGTAATGCTTAGGAAGGGGAGAGGCAGTGCCTATTGCCAGAGCAGTCTTCTGTCAAACAAACCAAAAAACTCTATTGCTTCTCAACAGAAAGAATTGCTGGATACTTCAAGGTTATTCTTTCTCCTTTGAAGCCACTACCACATAAAACATAAAGCTAGTTCAAGAAAGCAGCTTTTTACTAACCACCAATTCCTGGTAACTCACTTTTCTGTCTGTACTTACATATTTAAAAAGAAGTGGCTTTAAAAGCAAATTATTTCCTTGGTTGGTATTAAAATCAATTATGCTCTGAAAACCATCCTTCCATTCAGGCAGCTACGGGCGGAGCACATGAAGTGTGTCAAGCACTGTGACTGGTAAATGTAAGCCAGCAGCCACAGAGAAGGGTGATGGCTTTTTACTCAGTGCCAAGTCTCCTACCATATGGAAACTCTGAATGAAGAGCTATTAGGAGACCCAGAATGGGCAGGGATGGAGCTAAGCCTTTGAGGTTGAGCACAATCAGTAGCTACATTTGCCCAACCCTACAACTCGAGAGGTGCCAAAGTTCCTGTGAAATCTTAGAGTTGTTTGCCATTCTATTAATTCCTATTAGCCACTGAAATGGAAACACTCCTTTCCTAACTCTGGGTCTTAAATAAATAAATATTTATTTATGTGTCACAAATAAGTTGGGATTTCTCCAATCTCACCTTGTTTGCTCCTCGGTAACACTTCCACGTACTCACACTTCTGCTCAAGACAGAAGACATTAATTAAATAATTAGCCTTGAGCTCAGACAAGTAAACAAACGCAATTGATGAATTTGTTAATTATTCTTCCCTGCTGCGGACAGGGGCTATTGTTAGCAACAGTAATAATAGCGCTGATCCGGCTTCTGAGAGACACTCTGGAAATGGGAGAAGATAGCTACGGAGAGGCACAGAATGTTTGCTGAAAATACCAATCCTAGGATTGCTCTGTTTATAACTCACGTGGAAAAGGATCAGAAATGTTGTTGAACTGAAAATAACCTACTTGTTGGATATTTGAATTTGCACCAAGCACTGACGATGATTCAATTATTTTTGCTAGGCTCCCAGCATTTAGCAATAAAATAATTTTAAATACATCTCAGAGAAATAGCATGTTTTGAAAAAAACAAGCATTAGCACCCCCCTTCCTCTCTCCAATGGGAAGATATGACTGGAATAAAGATGAAGCTAAAGGGTACAGATTGGTGTTCTAATGTTCTTGCAGGATTTCTTAATAAATGAAGTATAAATAGCAATTATCAGCAGACATGTGTACACTAGGCATGGAAGACATATGCCTGTTGACAACAGGTTTCCGATAGGAAATATGAGGATAACTAGAAAGCAAACCAAATATTTTTCTGCTGTTTATTAACATGTCAATCACTCCCTAGTCCATAAAAATTTCATAAAGTGCTATAAAACATTTCCCTGTGTTCTTCATTCACATGAAAATCTTATGATATGAATTCTTGTGCTGTATTAATGGCAGCTGATGCAGACTGGGCCGCATAGATGAATGGAAACAGTGTTAGCTGATTTTGATATAGGCATTCTATCACTAGCAGTCTGGAAACAAGACCAAATTGAAACCAACCAGTGGAATCTTGGACTTGCCAATTTAAAACAGATTTCTCTAAACAATAAGAAATGGGCAAGGAAAAGAGAGTACATGGCAAATCATCTCAGAAGAATAAGATTTCTCACAAAGAAAGAAGACCACGGACAAAGGGACCCACAAGCCCACACTTAGGAGCTGCCTTTCTCATTAATATAATTGAAATTGACAGTTGATGTTCTTTTCTATTTTCTTCAAAAGTTAAGGACCAGATAAATCCCATGTCCTCCAACATTTGTCCAGGGTCCCCTGAATGCTATGTCCTTTACCCTGTGAATGCATGCACCTGCGCCACTCATGAGCTGTATCCTACACGATGATGAAATGTCTGTCCCGGCTCTCCAGCCAGATCAAGAGCTTCCACAGGACTGAAGCTGAGCTTTGCATTCTTCAAATTCTCCACCAGACCTGGACATGATGTCCTGCTCACAGCAGATGTTCAAAAAGTACCACCAGGTTAACTAATCCAGTGAGTGACTTTCTTCCATTAGTTATAGAATCCGGACGTGGTTCTTGTCTAGAAGAGCTTTAAAGATCTTGAACAAACAAAGGAAATGCTGGCATGAAGGGATCTACTGCAAGTCTTGGTGGTTTGACACTTTAATAAAATTCAAAATACATGACAAGCCAATGACATTAAAGATCCTCTCTGTTTTTCAGGATCACATTTTCCCACTGACTTCAAGGCAGGAGGAGTACATGTCCCTTTCTCAGTTACCAAACTTTGGCTGAATGAGTAAATTAGTGAGTGAACAAGCAAACATAGGAGATCCGGAAACTGAAAGATGAATGAATCTTCCCTATCCTCGCAGTGGGCACCCAAGGAACATAAAGTAAGATACAGATGTGAAAACCAATATTATAAAGGGCAAAGATTACGTTTCCAAAAAAGTTGGCCCAAGTAAAAGAGATTTTAACTGGTAAGGACACTGGGGAAAGCCCCTTGGAATAGCTGAGTTAGACCTGTAGAAATCATTAAATATCCTCCAAGCAAGGGTCAATCCTGAAAGTAAGAACAAGGTGACATAATGAAGAGTCTGGGTTTTGCTCTGTAAGGAGCCAGCTTCCAGTCTCAGGTCAGCTACAGAGAAATGGGCGGACATGTGGTCATTCCTCTCTTCTTTGAGTCTCAGTGTCTAAGTACAGATACAAAAATCACTTTGATCTTCAGTGAACTCTAGTATTAAATATGATAATATACTTACAACTGCCGAGCAAAATATCTTGCAAAAAGTAGACATGTAAAATTTTAGGATGCATCTAGGAAACAAATCGATAGAATAAGAGGATGGACCCTAACACTCGTCAAAAATATGAGGGGAAGAGGCAAATGGTGTAGCTCAACAGTACAGCATGTAGCTAGTACACTCAAGGCTCTGAGTCCAACCTGCAGCACCACAGAACAAAGAGTAACAGGTGACGTAATTAGTATATTTCACTTCCTGTGCCCTCATGAATCTTGAAGCCTAGAAGCAAACACACAAATACCAAGGCAAGTGGGACCCAAGGCTCAGTGGAAACTAGGGTCACCAGTGGCTAAGTTTGACTCAGACTGAGCACAATTTTAAGGTATAAGATTTTCTGTGCAAAAATGAGGGGAACCCTGGGAAACTATAATAAATTGGTCACCCTTGGGGCTATATAGGTTTTAAGTCCTACAAGAGATCCAGAAGAAGAACTAAGGCTGCTATCTGTATAATAAGGGGCAGGTCTGTCCACAATAAGGACCTTTAGACCCCCACACCTCAGTGTTTCTCTTTCTTCCTATTCCTGGGGTTTTGAACATTTTTTTGAAAGAGGATCCACTCCCGTTAAAGCTCAGACTGAAATGGGACCCTTGGCTTTGACTATGAAACCTGGCTTTCTGTTGGGTAGAGCCAAATGCTATTTTTCTCATTTTGAAGATGGATAAACTGAGATCTTCAGACAGGTTAAACAACTTGTTCAACTCAACCACACAGCTGAAACAAAAGCCAGATTCTTTACCTCCTGGTTCAGTGTGTATTTGAGGATATTTAACATAGGCTCATACAGTGTTTAAATTTGATTTAACCTTATTAGAGAATATTCCAATTAACATATCTACCCTCAGGCGTTCTCCCAGTTGAAATTTTCCTCCTTCTTTTGCAAAGTAAAAGATGCACTCCCCAACCCTCTACTTATTTTCCCCCCTTACTAAAGCTGGCAAGTGTTAGTGCCTTCTTTAGATCTTTGCTCAATTCAACTCAAAAGAAGCTTGAAATGTATTCCATTTTTTGTAACAGGATAGGACTATTACAGGGTAGGGAACATCAATCACTCGTGAAAAATGCTAGGTGTCCCATTACGGTATGATAAGTTCGGCTGCATAGCATATGCATTTTTTTTGCTCCCTGAATAAATGGCAGAAGTCGGTTCCCCATAAATTCAAAATGTATATTAGAACATGAAATCATATTTTAAGTGGATTTCAGATATTGCTTCTCTTCATCATTCTAAATACCAAAGATTAAGCTTGCCACTTGGCACTTGCGGTCTTTTCCTTTTTTATTTAAAAGAAAAAAAAAAACTTTTCCTTAATCAGATATGAATAGTGCTCCATGGTGCGTATTGGTGAGGACTACCTGGAAGGGAAAGAGACAAAGTGAACCCCCACCCCTCTCCACTTCAAACAGTATTTCTTTTCATTGAGGTTGTTTTTGTCCTTTCTCAAAATGTCTGACCCAAACACCTTTTCACCAAAAGGCATCTGCTCCTTTGATACAGAACATTCTCTCCCCGCTCTCTCCATTTAATTTCTTAAAGGACCCCATATACAGGCAGTGTGAGGTGAGAGTGAAGAACACATCTGCTGGTCCAGAGATCCCAGGTTCAAATGCCATCTCTATGCCACTTCTCAGCCCTATAATCTCAGCCAACCTTAGTTACAGGTTCTGTAAAATTAAAGATGGCGGCTCCTTCCACCAGCATTGGTATTGCTCCTAGGGCAAGTCTCCTTCTGTGGCATGCTCAGCCCACAACGGGTGAACCACTGCAGTTAGGATCCAGCACCAAGCATCTTTAATCCTGTGTTTGCTTTTCTCCTCTGCATTGTTTTGCAAAGTTCATCAGCTACTGGTACCTCTCTGTGGGGGCTCTTCAGAAGCTCCTTTCTGAGCTCCCTTGCTTCTTCCTCTAAATGTCTTCTCAACTCCATTTGGATTCTCTCTGTAGATTACTTCACCTGGACATTGAATAATAGCCCAAATTTATATTTTCTTCTGTGTCTTTTCCTGTGGACTCAGGACTCACCTATCTGTCCCCTCTCCACCCTTACCTGGAGAACTATTAAACACCTCGGTGCTCACAGATTTCCCCCCAGATGTTTCCTACCTAAATAAATGTCATGACATTCTTTTCCGGAGCTCAGGTCTAAGGTCTCAGAACCAGTCTTGAGGGTTTTTACTCTTTCTGTCGCCTTCCCAAATCCGTATCCCAGGAGCCCCACCTGCAAAATCTGCCCTTGTCTGTCCACACCACTCCATTTCTAGTCCTGTGATTTTAGGCTTGGTGTGGTCTGAGTCCCTGTCCTGTCCTCCCCACGGCCTCCCCGCTCTGACTGCTGCTGCTTACCCCACAATCCTCTCTATTCTCTATCAGAGAAATCAGAAAAGGTGAAAAGCAGAATAGGACAATGAGATCACATCACTTCTCTGTTTAACAACACTACTGGTTTCCTTTCATATCTTGTACATTTAAATAAACTCTTCTCATATCCCACCCTTATCAGTGTACACTGTGACCCAGCCCTGCCTGCCTCCTTTTTCTTCTCTTGTCTACATTTACTACGTTCTCAACTTCTTTATGATTTTAAAACATAGTCCACCTTATTTCTACCTGAGAGGCCTTTGCAGTAGGTGTTACCTCTGACCCAACCAGTCTGTCACTTAGGTACAGTGTTCCCCTCTACAGAGCAATTTCTCTGCTATCCTAACACAACATCCTCAGCATCACTCACTTTCCATCACATTATCCTCCTACATTTTTGTGGTAGACTTGGTAACCATCCAAAATATTATTTATTTGTCATTCATCTCTTACCTGTCTCCCCCAAATTCCATGAGAGCACAGACTTCACTGAGTTCACTGTCATCCAGATCCCAACATTGAAAAAGGACCAGGCACATACTACGCTCATCATTAATATCTGTTGAATGGATGAATGGCTGGCTTTTAAAGTCCTTTAATTCCCTGAATTCATTCACATTACATTGGTGAGATGTTTGCAGGCCTAGATAATTATAACGTAATTAGCCTGAGAGAAAGGCACTTAAGTTATAAGTTAACAAGCAGATGAATGACTATTCTGAGGACACTGACCATGTGCTCTTTATTTCCAGAGTGGAATAAGTAAGCAGAAACTGGCTTGAACTGTTGCGGGACAACTCGACTTAATATAAGAAAATCTGCTCAATTTTAAAGGTCATCAGTAACTGAGAGAGGCTGTAAGGAAAGATGCCTCTCCTCAGACACCGAGGCTCTTGACCAACCCTAGCCAATTATTCGGCTTAGATGCTTCAGCAATTTATTGTCATTATTAATAGATTACATAATCTATAACCTACACAATATTTCAGTCACTCTAAAATGCACATTTTCTCATCTTTGACAGTAGAATGGACCTTACCCTTGATGTTGCATGACAGTCAAGGTGATAGCATGCTTTCCTAGTGATATAAAAATAATGCTGCTTAATATATTGTATTTGGACTCAATAAAGTATAATAATGCGTAAAAAGTCACATCCATTGAATGGTGGCTTTGGTCAAGCATTCGCAGATGTTTCTTATCAATCCTCATAATCACCCAGTAGCATAAATCATATTAGGCTTACTTATAAGTAAGAAATTAAAGACTAGGGGAATAAAATAACTTTTCTAAAATCATAGATTATAAATACTGAAATTCATAATTTCATCCAGATTTACATGGCTCCTGAAACAATTGTAATCATCAGTTTCCCATACCTGTGAAATTAAATTAGGTTCTATATATAAACTACAAAATTCCCTTCACAAATGAATCCCACAGTAGGTATCCGGTCCTCTCTCTTCTTTTATCCCCTTCCTCTCTTTTCTTCCTGTTTGGCTGTGCAGAAGAGAAACCTGGCTCTGGTTCTAGGGTTTACAGAAAACTTCTTAGAGAGTGATGTTGGCTGTCAGTGCGGAAGGACTGGCAAAGGCAGAATGCCACCTCAGAAGTCAGTGGGACGGTGTAACAATCACACTGCTGAAGGACCACTGCCTGAGGAACAGGAGCGAGCGCCACAGTCAAATCAGAACGACTGATCTGAAAACAACAATATGCAGTACAAGAACCATTGTTGAACTCCTACCATCTTGTATGATGAAGCTCTGCATCATTTCCAATGTTTTTTGTTATTACTTGCTACTGTCTTTGATTGTTTGATCAATCTTACATTCTTCCATCTGGTGGACTGAGCAACTTTGTTGAAGATAACATATATAATGTAGTAACCGCTGTTAATTCCTGTCATTTTGTATTGAGGTCATGTAATATTTTTGTTGTTTTTGTGTTGTTTTGATTTTGTCTTCATTGTTGTTTCATTAGTTTTTTATCTTTAAAATAAAAATAATTAACTCAGAGTCAATCTTGAGTAGAGGAATGTTAAGAAGATTAGACTCTGTGAAGCAGGGCCTCAGAGGTAGCTGATCAAGCATGGGAGATGGACAAACACACTAGTTCTCAAGACTGGCAGTTAGGGCTCTTCTTAACCACCTATCCTACTTAAGCTCTCCAGATCTTAGTTCTTTTAATCCCTAAATTAAAGGAAGTTCTCTTTCCTCTGCAGGGTTGCCATAGAAATTGTATCACAAATCCTCATCTAGCACTTTTGATGTCTATATGGGCTGCATCGTTGCACAGAGCTGATAAATTTTTAGGCCTGTCTTCATGTAATGGTTGATACATTCTGTCAACTTGAGGACTGAGAAGTTTGGAAGCTTAACTAAGTGACTCAGCAGGGAGCCAGGGTCCTCAATTTGTGAATATGTTGAGCTTGTGCAAGAGGAGGGCTCCGAGATGGTGTGCAGAGAGCCAGGTTAAAATATAAGGGAGAGGGGCCGGGGATATAGCTCAGTGGCATAAGCACTTGCCTGGCTAAGCCTGGGGTCCTGAGTTCGATTCCCAGTACCAAAAAATAAAAAATAAAAAAATTATATATATATGTATATATATATATATATGTATAGATGTATATACATATATATATATATATGAGGAAAAGAGGCTTGCTCTCCTCCTCTTGTTTTTGCTGTCTTCTGCTGCCTTGAACTGTTGCCCATGTGCCATGACACCCTGCCTTGGATGGGTGGCGCTGGTTGATTATGGACTGAAACCTCCACAAACCGTGAGCTAAATAAATCTTTCCTTCAGTTACCAAGACACCTCATTTGGCTTGCATTCTAGTATCCAGTGCTAACATAGGTACAGTGTCTATTTTTGTTTGTGCACTTGTTGTATTATGATGTCTTTATTCTTTAAATTTACTTTGGTTAGTACATGCTAGCAATTCACAATGATTACAGTCACCATGGAGACCTGGTCCATGTACATAACACACCTCCATTCTTTTACTTCCCTTTCCCTGCCCTTCCTCCTCCCTCCCTCCATCTCTTGGTCAGATCTATCTCAATAAGACTATTAAGTAGAAGTAGTCACATGAAATATTAAAACTGGAACTGGTGTCCAGTCAAAAGTCACCCAGGGATTCTAAACGTACCACCAAGATATTTCCTCATGC
Organism: Chinchilla lanigera; assembly: GCF_000276665.1. Classification (NCBI taxonomy): domain Eukaryota; kingdom Metazoa; phylum Chordata; class Mammalia; order Rodentia; family Chinchillidae; genus Chinchilla; species Chinchilla lanigera. The sequence continues at coordinate 833,971 of NW_004955480.1, read as the reverse complement.
CCCTGTCTCCTCTCTTAATAACTTTCTTTGTCAAGATCGCCATGTACTGCTGGCCCCTATCAAGTTATATCCAGTCAAATGTTATCTCCCCAAAGAAGAGAAACTGCCTGGCCCTGTGTCTCAATCATCACCACTCGGCTATTTGTCACATAGCCTTCACCACAATCAGAAATTCTCATTTTTACATGTGGTTTCTTATTTACTGTCCTGTTGCCTACCAGAACATAAGGTCCCCAAGCCCAGGGACCCTTGCTCTTCTACCTAGCATGGGTCTGGTGTCTAACATTTGCAGGGACAGCATTGGGACACACCTTCCATCGCTACAGCAGAAAAGCTGCAATGTGTGTATATGCTTCGAGCTCCGGGGAGAGGCTGGGGGTGTCTTGAGCAAAACACTCAACTTGTTGCCACCAGAGACCAATGCAGTGCAGAGTGGGGTTGGTGGAAGGCTTCAGGGGCCGGCTCCCCGATCTTGCAAAGATAAATGACTCCCTTTCATCCTGAGACCTACAAACTCTTACAATCAATGTTCGCAAATCACTGAACACTGAAGGCAACAAAACCACCAAGAAAGCAGAAGTAAGATTGAGGTAGGAGGCAATGGATCCTGGTCTGCTTGATCATGTCACTCCTCTGAGAGCACAAGCATGGGAACAAGAACAAATAAACTCACATAATTTATTTAGCCTCAAGAAGACTTCTGACAATATTTCAAACCCAGGACCACTGAAACACCAAGTCGTTCTAGGATTATAGGAAGTAGCCTGACAAGGAAAGGGGAATCAATGAATCAATACATTATTTATTGAATACTTATTATTATTATACCTAACCTTTGTCAGGTAAATCAGCCTAAAGATAAGATGAGGTATAAGGAGAGGGAGCCCCAGAGGCTACCCGGATATTGGCCTTGCTTAATATATTTATAAATGATCTAGATACCAGCATGCACCAAATGCTCCAGCTCTGCTGAGCAAAACAAACTCTTCAGTTTTACAAAATGCTGAGCTGATTGAATAAAAGGGCAGAAGGAGGTCACAATAATACCTGAAGCTCAGAAAAACAGAGGAGTAGCTTTGTGAGTATAGACAAGGGTCATTGAACTGGCAAAAGAGTGAATTGGAGGGCTAAGGGGAGCAGGGACCTCAGCTACCCCATTTGCCGTGAGCTCCCCAGGTCTAGGCCAGAGTCTGGCACACAACAGGCACCAGTTTTGCAAAACAGATAGGAAAGGCCTGGGGCAGCTCAGATATCACTGTGCCCTCAAGGGTCCAGTGGGGACAAGGCTTTGGGTAAGCTTGTAACGAGCCTCTTCTGCCTCCCTCCAACGCCAGCCTCGAGGAACAATCGTCAAGGCCACACCCTCCTGTGACGACAGTGGAGTGGTGGGCCCACAGAAGAAGTTGTGTCACTTCTGCGTTGCACAAAATGGCCAACTGAGAAAAATCTTTGTCATTGGGAAAGTCTAGACGCTCCTCTTACCCCTAACCTAGCAACACAAAACCCAAACAGCAAAGCACTTTCCTTTCTTGCTTGATTTAAAATAAACATTGAACAAGCTGGATGTGGCCGGGCTTTGGCATTGCACCACTGACACTGTACCACAGCACCAACACCGTGTGTGGTCTCATTTCCTCCCTGAGAGAGGCTCCCTAGGCAGAAGCCTGGAACTCAAACAGCCACGGAAGCAGAAAAAAAGCAAAAGCGCTTCCACAGAAACTTGCTCTTGAGAAGCCCTAGCTCTTTCCCTCCTTGTGCCAAAACCTAGATGCTCTTCAGAGGGAGGACTCCAGACCATCACCAGAGAGGAGGGTGAAGGGGTTTGACCTCGACACCTTCTGCACCCACCGAGAAAACCCACGACAGGGCTGAGCCAAAGCCTGCTCTCTGTCTGGAGGGAGGCATGACAGGATATGAGTGTGGGTGTCTGAATATACAAGGGACACAGCTGCTCCATTGGAGGGGGATGACCAGAGAAGGAGTTTGTCAAAGAACCACAGCTACTCTCCAACTAAACAATTCTCAGAGAACCTGCTGACGGGCCCTAAGTTGGAAAGAGCGAGCTTCTGGATTGGAATGCTCAAGAAAGAAGAGCATAGCATTGGTAAATGGCCCACAGCCCCTTTAGCAAAGGAATCTAAAATGTCACCATCCCAATGACGTCACTCACCTGTCCCTGTTCTAGAGACTGGGTATGGATTCTCTCACCTCTGAGCTTCAGCTCATACTTGCTAATTCTAATCTCCCTCCACCTAAACATTGACTTTACCATATTTCTTTCCCTGCGCTCAAGACCTGTCTCCGAGCCAGCTGTGGTGCTGCAGGGCTATAATCCCAGCATAGCTTCCACAATTTAGCAACTTGGCAAGACCTTCTTCAAAATTTTTTAAAAATGTTGGGTGGAGGTAGTTGGGATGCAGTTCAGCCTCTTAACTTCTTAAGCCCCCGTTTTCTCACCTAAGTCATAGAAATGAAAGGGCCTACCTCATTTTCAAAGTTGCCATGAAGTCTCTGACAGGACTGTTAGGAAAAGAGGGCAGAACGGTGCCCCCTTTCTACTAGGGGCTAAACTGTGAGCGGGAAGTGAAAGGAAAGAAGCAATTTGCAGAAGTTCAGAGGATAAGTTCCCAGAAGGCCAGGAAGGGATTGACAAGCAGCTGCACTTTCCTGAGTGGTCCCGCAGGCCCTGCGTGAAAGCCATGTGATCCTGTGCACATGACGCTCCCACTGTAATGGAAGGAAATGGGACTGGGAACCAGGCAGGGCGGAGTGTGAATCCCTGCTCAGCCATCTTCTAGCAGTTGGCCCTGGGCCTATGATTCAACCTCACCAAAGCTGTTCTGAAGGCCTGATAGTGGGGATCGTGCTACATATCTGGCATGATTCTTCGAAAGAGTAAGTGGGATGCATTAGTGTGTGATCAAAAAGTGTAGTAAACATATGTACCCTTTGCTTATTGTAAAAGAGACGTTGTCATTAATTGCCCTCAAACTATTCCCCTTCGCTTCAAGTACACTTATCATATCAATCTGGCCAATTTCTGATGTGGTGCTGGAAGTTTTCCTTCGTTTCTTCAGTTGTGTAATTGTGGCTACTTCAATGTCCTGAATCCATTCAGAATGTTTACATTTGGTGGTCATTTTTACTTTGAGGAAGAGCCAAAAGTGACATAGTCCCAGATCCAGTGAATAATTTGGAGTTTTTTTCCAGTGAATAATTTGAATAAGGGCACACTGTTATGCTTTTCATCTGATGTAAATTGCTGTGAACCATTTGAATGGATTCATGGCATTAGGGAAGCTATAAAAAGACACAAAAGATCATCTCCAGAACTGCTTCAGAAAGTGGCAAGAACCATGGGACAAGTGTGTTCAAAGTAAGAGGGAGTATTCTGAAGGGAAATTAATGGCAATGTGTCCTTTACTATAATTCTTTTTAAAAATTTAACTTACACATCCACTGTGGTATGTGATCACAGCTTGTATGTAAACAGGCTTTCTTGTAGGCAAAGGTCCTCATGACATAGACATTCCCTACTTCCTTCTTTTTTTAAATTTATTTTAAAGAGAATAGTAAAAAGAAAAAAAGAACAATAGCAAAATACAAACAAAACAAAGCAAGGACATTAAAAATGATAGAGCGCTTCAAAACAAAATGATAGGGATTAACAGTGATTATTATATTACATATTGTTATCTTCAATGAAGATGCTCAGATTACCAGATGTAAAAATGGAAGACTGATCACACCATTAAAGAGAATAAGAAAATAATAATTTTTAAAAATATTAGAGACAATACAGAGTTTCACAAGACAGGATGGTAGGAATTCACCAATGGTTGTTATATTGCATATTGTTGTCTTCACATCAGTTGCTCAGATTACCAGACATAAGCATGCAAAATTGGTCATAATATAAAAAAAAACTTAAGAATTAACTGTTCCTTTCAATAAACCACCAGACATCAGCAGTACAGTTATCCCAGCTATCTATCTATCTATATACACACATATCCTAATGACATTTTCTGCCATGCCAGAAATGTCCAAGTGCTTTGTCACATTTTCTTCTAAAAGTGATAATAAAAAGTACATGAACACACACACACTATAAACATTTTTTCATCTCCTTTCTCAAAGGTAGTATCTTACAGTGCTATTGCATGTGCATTGGTTTGGGTGTGCATCGAGGCCCTCATAAAGTATTCTTTATTTCTTCTTGAAAAATAAGGACTCTAATGATTTGAATGCTCCCCAGCCCCCGTGATCAACAGCAATGCTGATTTGTGGATGTTTCCACTAAATGATGTGCCATACTAGATAAAAGATTTGTTTTGAAAAACAGCCACTTCCAAAAATAAGAGAGTTTATCAATTCCAATCATTCTTATCCAAAATTAGTTGTCAAGTTGCAATGGCTGAAATGAATTTAACCACATAAATTCGGTACTGCTGCTGAATGTCTAATGTACGACAGTTCCGAATACACAGCCCAGCTGGGGTTCACCAACTCCATTTAATATCAGCATTTTTGTGTTATAATACAGCCTATTAACAACAGTTGACTGACATTAGATGTAGCCAGGCTAAGCATCAATTAAAAAAATATGCTGACCTCTCTAAAAATTAAGAAGCAGTTGCCCCACATTCACCAAAGGGAAATCGGAGTAATTACTGCGGCGTTATGAAACCAAGTTACTTGACTAATAGACAGCAATACTTTTTCACTGCCACAAAAAGCCAGCAAATACATTATGATGCTGTAGCAATATTGATATTCATAAAATCTCATTAGGCCAACTGCAAGTCAAACATTAGCCAATCATGCTCCTGATTCCTACTTACAGATCAAAGTTAAATACGTGCTTTAGCCAGTTAGAAAGAAAATTGAATTTGAGATCCGCATCGCTCTCATTAAGTACCACTCTATTAGGCTGTGTTTAAGACAAACAGCCCACAGGGAGCTTTTTCCAAACCAATGAGAAGGCCTCCTTCCCATATCAGACTTAAAATACCACAACTGTTCATTTAAACAAACACATTTTAAAGCAGGGTGGATTTCCACTGCTCTACCTTCTCTACCTTTGCTCTTCTCACCTTAGCAACATAAAAAATCGTGCTGGAACCCAACCATCCCCACTTTGAACATGAGCACCTCTGTATTGTGTCCCATAGTAAAGTACACAACTATCTTCCTCATGTTCTTCTCATTGTCTGATATTCCTTCTTAATTAAAAAGAAAGACAAATGAACTGATGCGAACAGGGGGTGTGTGCATGCTGAGCTCCAGGCAGAGGAAAACCTTGGAGTCCCAGGCACTGGGAAGGAGCAAGGGATCCTTTTCCCGGATGAGAAAATATTTTAAAATTCCAGAAGGCAGCACAACTGCCGCAGCACTGGCAAAATGTGTCTCCCTTCATGCTGGGACGGTTCATCGCCTCTCCTACATCATTTATAGCCCACAGCTGGAGGTAGCTCCACAGGGTCACCTGGGCCAGGACAGCAGCACCCAGGGACCGACAGCTTTGAGCTGAGCAGCTCGTCCTCCATCTCTGACTTGATCTCCATGGCGCTCAAGCAGAAAGGGGCTGACTGGTTTCCAGTTTACCCTTCTGAATTAGTTTGCCTTGGAGCCTTCCTTTCTAAAACTGCTGAGCACTCTGTCATCTTACACGCAGCCTCCATCCTCTGGAACGTGCAGTGTGTGAGGAGAGCATTATTTAGACTGTGCTTTTGTTCCTGTGCACAGACTAGAAGGTAAATAAGCCTTCTGGCTCCACATACAGGAGATCTAGAATCTGGATTAGGGGGAGAATGGGCAAGCAGATTGGGCCGGGGATAAGGAGACTATCTCAAAGTGACACTTCGCGTGTCAAGTGTACTATTTTGACTTAGCACAATTACTAGGGAGGAAAGGGGCACCTGCTACAGAAGGTTCAAAGTCCTTCCAACTTCCCTGACATAACTAAGAATAACAACTATAATGATCTGATGGTCAGTATATGACTTATTTGACTCCTTTTTAAAGTTCTAAAAATATACATGTGTTTGCAAAAGGTAAAATAACATAAATAAAATACCAAGCCAGGTGTGGTGGCACACTCTGGAGGGATCCAGCAGCAAGACTGCAAGGTTGAGCCGAGCCTGTGCAACTTAGTAAGACCCCATCTCAAAATAAAAAATAAAACAGGGCTGGGGATGGAGCGTGGTGCAAGGGTCCCGGGTTCAGTCCCCAGGACTGAATACAGTGGTACCTTGGTTCATGAACACTTTTGTTTGCAACTATCTGGTTCACAAACAGAAGCATTTGGCAAAATTTTACTTTTGTCTGCAAACTCTGCAACAAGTGACAAACATGACCACAGCCATCTTTCCAAAGCAAACACAAACATGGCCATCTTCTCCAAAAGCATAGAACAAAGTGAGTCTGAGAACTGAGATACCACTACTATATATATATATATTTGGTAAATGTATATATGTAAAATATTAGGACCCAGCAAACTATTAAAACCTTTCTTAAAAAGAGAAATTTCAAATAGGCACATCAACAAATGAATTTTAGTTAAAATAATTTTTATTTAAAAAACAAATGGGATACTGCTATTTGGTATCCTGGGCTTAAAAGTACATGAAATTTGATCAAAGTAAATTCCAGTAGTAATAAGGCATCACCTATTAGTATGAGATGAAGAAAGTGTTTTATAGCACAGTTTTTAGAGAAGTTTTCAATTTGCAAAACTTCATCCAACAATGTGAATTCTCTGAATTCTGTAGCTTCCCTGTTAATGACGTAAGCAAATTTCCAGTTCCTCACTGTGTATATCACAGAGGACACCAAGACTCAGAGGGGGAGTGGCTTGCCACATTCACACCACACACACACACACACACACACACACACACACACACTTATGTGGACAAGTGAAAGCCAGTGTCCAAACACTGGCTTTGAAGTCAGAGCCTAGTCTCCTTTCAGAAATGGCTGATTCTTGAACTGGGTCAGGAATCATGCAGAAATTATCCTATACCAGTCATGTTTTCTGGCATTGCTATTTGTTGTGGTGCCAGAAAGTAAGGATGTGTGCACACAAACACACATACGCACAAACGCACACATGCACACAGATGGGAGTTTGTCGTGGGGACCAGGCCAGCTGAGCTTTACCAATAGTCAAAGCTAGAACAAAACAAAGCATATATAGTAGCAAATGAAAACCCAAGGTATAAAATAAACATCCATGTGTTTATATTGATATAAATTGTATAAGTAAATGAAGAGATAAATCTTCCAGACAGCAAAATTCCAAATAATTTCTAATATAATATATGATCTGATATATTACTAAATGCCCTCAAGAAGGTGAAGAGTAATTACAACTTTTTAGGTGAGGCTGTGCATAGCAACTTCCATCCAAAGAGTCAGTGGGTATGGGAAAGAGATCATAAGAAAGTAACTGTAGGGGCTGGGGATTTGGCTCAGTGGCACAGTGCCTGCCTGGCAAGAGCAAGGTCATGAGTTCGATTCCCAGTACTGGAAGAAAAAAAAAAAGAAGAGAGAGAGAGTAACTGTACAATGGAGAGACCGCCTCAGCCCAATGGTCAAGTTCAGGGACCACAGTGATAAGTCACACAGACAGCATGAGTGGAACCGCGATAGGATGTGATAAAAAGGGCACTTGCCCTTAGAGGTCTTCTTCCCCAAAACCGGTAAGCCCAATCTAATCATGAGAAAAACATCAGACAAATCTCAGCTCAGGGAAACTCTGCAAAAATGCCTGACCAGTCCTCCTCAAAACTGTCAAGGTCATCCAGAAAAAAAAAAAAAAAGGGAAGTCTAGAAATTGCTATAGGCAAGAGGAATCCAAAGATACATGACAATGAAATGCAATGAGGTACCCAGCATGGAATCCTGGACCAGCACAAAGATATCAGGGAAAAGCTAAGAAAATCTGAATACAATATTAACCACTTTGCTAATAACAAAGTAACCATATGAGCTGATGTTTGAACAAAGGCATGATATTTATGCAAGGTATTAATAACAGGAGAAACCAGAAGCAAAGGCAAAAAAAAACTCTGTATCTTTATAATTTTTTCTGAAAATCTAAAACTAATCTAAAATTTGAGGTTTTTTTTTAAAAAGTATCCTACACCGAAGCCATGTGTGTGACCCATAAGCCACTTTACATCATCAAAGAGTGAGTCTTATTTCAGAGCATCAGGGGAGACTAACTAGGATTCCTATACACTGGTCATGGTAACAACTGAAATCTTCATCATCTAAACATTTTGCAGTGGTTTTTAAAACAACCATCGGGCCATCTATGAGTCCTGTGCAATCCTTCCTTGCCAATGAGCCAGTTAATAAAAGAGCAGATGCAACAGCTGCAAAAGAAAGAGAAAAAAAATTAAGCTTGAGAAAGCAAGTGTGACAGGTGCTCCTCCCTGTGCTAGCGGAGTCTAACCCCAATCATCCTCCACTGAGTGGTGACGATGGGTAAAAGTCAGTTTAATCCCTCACAGTTGGGGGTGTGCGAGGCAAGAGCTCCATCCCGAGTGTGTCTGCACCCAGCGTGAAAGAGATCCTAAAATTGCAACTTTAAATGCCTTGGGTATTGACAGAGCAATCCAGGTAGCAGCTAAGTGGACATTAATGTACTATAAAGTACCTGTTGGAGCTGCACAAACTAAATTATTTTCCCTCCTACCTATACACCAAGAGGGCATAATCTACCGAGGGGAAAAAAAGAATTCTTGATTTTTAAATTGAGCTAAATTGCCATGCCACGGGTGGGAGTGGGCAAGTGAGACTCCCGTTGGTGAAATGAAATGTACTGTGCTCCTTGGAGCCCGCTTGGTTTCCATCACGGTGACACAAAAGCCCAGGGTGACAGCTTGCCAGACAAGCAGGGCCTCCCTGGGTCAAACTCCGTTCACTCAGACCCTCCACCCGCTTAGTACAGAGCAGCTACCTTCTCTCACACGGGTCCATGGAGCCATCTCAGTTTTGCTAGGGACCTGAAAGCTGTTGTATCCACTTGATTGTTTGACACTTGGCCCATCAAGGACTTCCTCATCCTCTCCCTGGGACAAGGACTTCACTACTTTCAAGAAGTCATCTAAAGGTGCCATTGCCCCTGCTTGACTCCATTTCAGTGACATTATCCCTTCTTTCCCTCCATGAAGCCATCTGTCTTTGTTACTTTTCTCTCATTGCTGAGACAAAATACCTGACATTCAAGATTAAAAGAGGAAAGGTTTATTTAGCTCACAGTCCATAGTCAGCTGGCTCTAAGAGAGGGTAGAGTTGCAGAGGGGCCACTTTTTATGGCAGCAGAAGATACCAAAACAAGAGAGGAGGGGGAGCAAGCCTCTTTCTGCCCCTTGTATTATATGCAGGCTACCTGCCTGAGGGCAGGTGTAGCACTCACACCCTTAATCTTAGCACTGGACCCTAAATCAACCACAAACTCTAGATTCAGTCACCTCAGAAAAGGTCCCCCTATGAATGTATGAGAATTTGAATGGACATCCAGACCCAAACCATAACACTGTCTGACCCCCTCACTCCTGCCTGCACACACCATGCACTCTCTGCCACAGGGCCTTTGCACTTGCATTTTCTTCTGCCTGGAATGCCTTTCTACCATGTACTTTATAACATGAACCCTTACCTTCTTCATTTTCTTGCCCAAATGTGACATTGCCAGTGAAGCTGTCCCTAAGCACTATATTTAAAGTTCTCCATTCCTCCTTCCTTCCCTCCCCAATAAACTATCTTCCTTAACCATTTGGTTTATCGCTACAGTATGAGCTACCATACTATGTGTTTTTATTATTGTAGTCTTCCCTCCGAATAGGTTCCTTGAGGCCAGGCCTCTTTGTCACTATTCTATCCCAGCACTCAGGACTGTGGCAGGCACATGTCACCAAATACAAATTCACTTGTGAATTAATTCCTAACTCTTTAGCCAACTTTCCTTGAGATGAGCAGGTCATGTGCACATCATCCATACAGGCTACCCTTAAAAAATCACTGATTCAGGATATCAAGATGTCCTGCATGGTGTTCTACTTTTATGGTTTATGGACTCTTATTTTTCTTTTTACCAATGTATCTTTTTAAAACTGACTTTTAGTGTAGAGAAACACAGTCACCTTACATGTTGTAAGTGGCGATGTCACAGATTTCTTTGATTTCTTGTTCAGGTACTGCGTGGGAAACTCACTAACACATCAGCAACTCACTTCTCATCCATCTCCTTCTCTCACACTGCACTCAGAACATGGCTTCCCTGTGGGGGAAGGGAAGGGAACCAGCCAGCCCGTATCTTACCATCATGTTCTGAGCCAAAACAGAGGGTAGAAGTAGGAGCTTCCAACAACATCCTTTCCTAGAGCTGAAACTATCCTCCAGTATTATCAGGGAGAAAAGGCAAACAAGGCCTCCCAAGATATATTACCATATTCATGGCACAGAGAAAGAAGCTTAAGAGCAATCTCTGCCCCTCTAGGAATTTCCCAATAGGAAAGAAAGAAGATATTCAGCTAAACTGCTAACTCAAGAATGCTTTAGCGACTGAGCCCTCCAAAGAAAGGGAACAGTATATCAGGCATCCGTTTGCTTATGTTTAAAAACATTTGTGGAGTATCTACTCTGTGTAGCCACATGCTAGGAGTTCAGGACACACAGATGCATCAGACATAGTGAAGCTCAGAATAGTTCTGGCCTTGTCCCCAAAGGGGCCAATAAGATCCAAATGAGAGAACCTGCCACCTCCTCTCCCCCTATAGCCGAGATTTCCTCACAGAAAGTGGAGGAGGCTCAGGCAAGCCCACAAGTCTACCTCCCTCCAGGATTCCAGGAGCAGGAGTAAAGCCAGGGAATCTGCTCCTGGTGGGCTGTAGAAACGAGTAACTGGTCTGCTTTATATGTAATTCTCTCACTCCCTGGAAGGACCCACATCTGGGCTTTGGCTTCGCTGTCAGTCTCTCTTCTCTCAGGCAGTTCATCCCTTGAAATCAATAGGTAGGAAATCAATAAAATGCAAACATGGCACTTTACCCTTGCTGGTTTAGACTCTCTCCCTTCAATCCCGAAAACACTGCAGTGTTTCCTTTACATCAGCCCCCCTTGGGGAATGAAAAGCCTCTTCGGTTTTTTCCCATCTTACCATTCTCCTTGGCTTCAATGTGAAGCTGTTTTGGAGTTTATCCAAGGAAGACAATTTTTCCAAAACCCAGGATGCTGTGTCCTGGATTCAACCAACCATTACTTTTTAAGCATTGGATTTTAGTCCATTTGAGCGTTCCCAGGAGGCCAACAGAAGACTGTATACGGGAGTGTGCATGAGCAGGTTGCGCTGCCTTCCACTGTTGTCACAGATAGTCTAGCAAGGGGCGAGTTCTCCGTCCCTGGAGGCATCCAGACAGAAGGTTGATGGAGTGTCATAGTAGCAGTGCAATGCTGACCTCGATTAAGAATTGGTCTAACCAGCCGCTAAAGCCCCTTCCTGAGGATTTGTTATTCAGAATGGAAGTGACAGAGCCATAAGATTTTATGAAAGCGGAATAGTGGTGGGCAGCGATAGACTGGGCAAACAAGCCCCTCCCTCAGCAATCATCAGCAACATCCGGAGCGGGCAGGTTGTCGGGAATCGTACAAACTAGAGTCAAGGAGACGGGGTTTGGGAACACTCACCTTACAGAGACAATATCTGAACACAGCAGAGGAAGAAGTCTGAACCCGCAGGATGCATTGTGAGGAGAGAGTCATAGAAATAGGATGTAGAGGTTAGAATTGGGCTGCAGTGACATTTCTGCCATCCATAGAATAATTAGCTATCTCGTGCGAGTTACATAACCTCTTTACAAACATCAGGGCTGCAGAAATGGTCAAATGGGAAGAGGCTCAGAGACTGGCTATGAACAGTAATGAGCAAACATGAAAAGTGGGGCAGTCTCTGTTCCACATGGAATTTTCACTTTATCGTGGTTCATTATTATTAGTTAATTTTCACTGACACGTATAGTTTTAGAGATCATCAACATGGAAGGAACTACTAGATGTCCCGAAACATGTACCAAAGAGGTACAACTCCAGGCAGAACACCGGGCTGGCCTGAACACACAGCTAACTCATGAGGTACCCTTTGGGCATCTTGTAGATACCTGGCTGAACAGACTTCTAGAACGGCTCATCACCACCACAGAAAAAGCATTTTAATGACAGCTCCATGCCATCCAACATCCAGCTTTGATACTGCAGGGAGGAAGCCAGGTCAGCTCCAAGAGGGCTGTGCAGACCTGTCACTTCGATTTCCATCTCTCTGGGTACCACGATTCTTGGACTGATATTCATTTTAAGCTTAGAATACACGTGAGTCACTTGCAATTTGGAGTTAGACAAATAACAACAACAAATTTCAAACTGTCAGAAAAATGCAACCAAACCACTCTGATAAGGTCATGTCAGAGTCACAGGGTGCACATCTACCACACACTTGAACCAGCATTAGCTCCCCAGCGTGGCTCTGCTATACCGTTAACTGCACAAATCAAGAACCACAAGGGAGCGAGGTACAACAGGACCAACCAGGCACTTGAATCTGTGCTATAGATGCCACGTGCACACAAAAAACCCAGTGACTCTTTGCAGTTTATCTTCACTATTTCTCAACCCTTTCTAACTATAAGAATCATCAAATAATTGCTAAATACCCAGAGATTTAGGAAAGAGTCTCAGGTCTTGCTTCTGAAGTGTCTCAGTCAATAGGTCACACGGAAGACCGGGAACTCTGTATTTTAACAGGCGTGCCGACTGATTACCGGGAGCAAGAAAGTCTGGAGAATAGTCATCTTAGTGGCCAAACTGTTTATTGTCAGTTTGGTCTCCTAACAAGATCTCACTGAAGCCCTGCTAGATGCTCGGAAGCTCCCAGCAGTAAGGTACACTAGGCTTCCCTCTCTGTCCTTCCCATCTCTGTGTGACTTGGTGATGGTTATGCCCTTTCAAAGATAGACAGTGAAACGCAGCAAGCTAAGTGAACTGCCCCTAGGAGTCAGACCTTGGGTTCCATCCCAAGCCTTATGATTGCTGCTTACGACTTTCTTCCATGACCTCATGGTTGCCTCAGTAATCTAAATCACTCCTCTATCAACAGCTCTGAGTCCAATGATCCAGGCCACCAGGGGGGACTCGTCATGGGATCTTCCCAGACTAACTTGGACATGTTTTTCATAGCAGCAAAGAGCAGCTGCATTTCAAATGGGATGTCACTGGCTGGAAATGGCCCTCAGCCCAACACATGGCCTCTTCAGACATCCTGTGAAAATGCCCTAAGAATGCTCTTGCAAAGTGTTTATTTTCTCCAGTAATACTAAATACAAACGTTGTCTCCCTGGGATCTTGTAGCACAGGGCCTAGCGTATAACTTTATAAAAGTAACCACTGCCTCCACAGTTTCCCACCGTGGCTTCCCTATATATATATTTAGTTCACAAGCTTCACTGTTGGGTAAAAATGCCATTAGAAAACATATCATTTACCCAATAGACTGAAATGGATCCCAAGGAGCTATTCCAGTCTATCAGGTAATTATGGGAGAAACCCTGTATTATTTACTGGAGAAAATGGAATGCCGCCCTGGGAGGTGCGGAGGTTCACCCCTGCTCCTTGTGATAAAGAGATGATCCCATTTTGTAATAACAACTATTGTGGGTACTCTGATTTCTGGTGGTTTTATTTTATCCTTTTGTTCCTTTTCCCGTATTCTATATGTACCTAATGGCTCCAAGTTATACAGAAGTAATAAAATATCTTCAAAGTTCATTTTGATGCCATTCATAGCTCATCCGTTTCATGACTACCACATGACTGCTTCCACAGGCAGATATGACTTCCTCTCATCTCACAGCGCCTTTGAGGCTGAGAACTCATGACACAGACTGAACTGATTCACCTTCCAGTGCAGCCGCACTGGGGACTCTGGCTAGAAACTTGGTGACGAGGACTCAAACTTCTCTCCAGTCAACTCAAGTCCTGAGGATCCCTGGGCTGGGACTTTGTTTCTTTTCCCAAGTAGCCACTCCCTGGGGATTTAAACCTGGAGCACACCATAGATAATGGCTGTATCCCAGGAGCTGTACCAGTTCCTGGAGTTCTAAGAATATGCAATAGGGTAGTAGCTCTAGCAGGTGACTGACCTATAACTCAGTCACTGTTAGTCACCTACAATAGCACTGACGCAGACTAGAACAACCACTTTAGCTTGTGATTGTTTTCCTTTTTTGTAAGATGTCTCAACTGACTGCTTACATGGCTTTTACTCTTTTTTTGTTTTGTTTTGTTTTGTTTTGTTTTTAGTTTTTTTCTGGTACCAGGAATAGAACTCACGACCTTGTGCTTGCCAGGCAGGCGCTGTGCCACTGAGCTAAGTCCCCAGCCCCATGGCTTTTACTCTTGAATCTCCATCATCTCCATAGACCTGCCACACAACCAGTGTAATGGAGGGCTGGGAGTGCAGCTTAGTGGTAGAGTAATTGTCCAGCACATACAAGGTCTTGTGTCCAATCCCCACACCACAAAACAGAAATGAAAGAAAAATGAAATAAGTACAAAGCACAGCGGGTTGAAGGAACACAGCACTGTGAAGGTAGAGTAGGATAAAGGGGAGCCCTGAGGTGTTGTTCAAAGGCAGAAGAGCATGAAAATCATTTTAGTGAGGGACAGCAAGACATAAGAAAATACACACACACACACACACACACACACACACACACAAACTAAAATCTGTTCACTTAAAATATATTTCCTGGACATCAGGAGTGTGCAAAGCCTTGTGCTGGACTCACCCTGTGAGTTGGGAAGAGTCCTTACTCCATGAGCAAGGACACAGAGCACTCCTGATGGCCGCCTTCCTCAGAGAAGCATAACGCAGACAAAGAAAACTAACAGTACCAATAATGTCAACTCAGAGCTCCACATGGAGATGACAGACCTGGAGACAGAAGGCAGAGCCAAAAGAGAAAGGCCCAGAGGTGGGGAGTGAATGCAGCACACCTCACACCACCAGCATGGGGCCGACTTGTCCTATTTTATACATTCTGCAAAGAGGTCAGCCAAAGGTTCTTGATTTTTGAAAATGCCTATAAAAACTCAGCCCTTTTGATACTCCGCTGCCTCCAAACCAGTCAGTGGTGTCCTGAAGGACAGGGCTTAGGCAGAGCCTTCAGTCCATCCAGGAGTTCTTGGGCATCTTAGTGCCTAGCAGATAACAGGCATTCTGAGAGATGACAGGCATACAAGTGAAAAAACATAGTTGCTGTGTCTTTAAGGAGTTTGTAACAGGAAAAGTGGTCACTGTCATTACATCTGGGATGTCTTAGAAGTAAGGAATGAATGAACACCACTTACATGGGCTGATGTAGATGCCATTCCAGGAAATCATCTGCAATTTTGAAAATTACCTTGTATGGAAATTGGCTCCTCTCTAAGTCATAAACTTGTTATCTTATGGTACTATACTCTGGCAAATAGCACGTATAATTCCCTCTGAAAAAAACAGCACGTCTGAAAACAAAACATACTTGGTGGGAGAATTTGGGTTAAAGGATAGCCTTTGGAGGTATCATACAAATGAGATACAACTGACCTACAAACCCCCATTTACTCTTTTTTTCTTTTTTTTTTTTTTTTTTTTGCAGTACTGTGGAGTGGACTAAAGACTTTACATTGAACTACATCCCTAGCTCCTTTTTATTCATTTATTTTTTGAGACTGGGTTTGCTAAGTCACTAAGTTGCCCAGGCTGGGCTCAAACTTCTGACCCACCTGCCTCAGAGTGCTAAGGTTACAAGAATGCACGACTAAGCTCAATTTATTCTCCATTTTCATATGCACTTATTATGCACTTACTGCTTGCAACTCACTGATATTTAAGTATAAATCTAATCCATGCCTTCTAGAGGTTAGTGCAGGAAACAAAAGCAAGAAGTACTTTCGCTAGCAGATACTTACTATTCTGATCTCCAAGTGTTTGTACATGAAAACAACGCCAGTAATAACAAAATGCCACAAGTGCTGAATGGCATATCTCTATTAGTATTTTTTATCACCATTACACATTTAACACTATAAACATATGTGAATCTATATTGTAAGAAAAAAAGAAACAGCAAATGTACTGAGCCCTGTCTTGAAAGAACTAACAGTTTAAAAACATTATTATTCTTCTTTTTAATCTGACTTTGTACAACAACACAGCATGCTCCGCAATCTTACTTGAAGCAGTTAGCTGTAGGGGGAAAGAAAGTTGAATATTTCTTGGAAAAGACTGTCCATTTCTACTTGCTAATGCACAATCTAAAATGACCATTTATATGCACAATCACTTACCTGATGCATAATACTTAACTCTAAAATTATCACTAAGAGGTACTGCCGGGGCCAGCATTTGAGCACGGTTTTGGTGCAAATGCTAAAACATTTCTACAGGTAATGAAGCACTCAACAAAGTGCCCTTTGTTAGACAATAAAAATAAATGATTTCAAAAGCCATCAGCTGGTGATGAACAAATACATTTTATAGCAAAGCAGTCGTAGATTTGGGGTAAGCTTATATTTCACTGCAATGGGTTTTCCTTGTCTCCTCTTATAGGTTCCTTTTTAATCACAATCTATTCAGTATTCCTTACGTATAGTTTATCTTTTTTTTATTATTATTAATAATAATGAAAGAGCCAGTGCTTACCATTTATGGGATCTTTCTTTGTACCAGGGCTGGGGTAAGCAATTTGCATTCATCCTAGAGTAATCTGTAATTGGTCTGATTGTGTCACTACTGGGACAGCTGAGGGGCTGATACATTACTTCTTTCTTATGATCAAGTGTAGTGAGGCCTACGGAGGTGTAGAAGTGAAGCAACTCATCCCAGGTAACATGGTTCCAAGTGTCTCCAACAGAAAATGAACACTAGCCATGGCGTTTCCATCCCCTGATGCTATTCCCCTTTGTAACATCACTCTTCTCATCTGCAAATCAAGTCACTTTTCCTTGGTCTCTGGGCTAAGACTTGCTGTCACCAATTCATATGTTGGAAGCAGTATTGTGCCAGTTCTTTCTCTGTCTCTTTTCTTTTTTTGGTATCAGGAATTGAACCCAGGACTTTGCGCTTACCAGGCAGACACTTGTGCCACTGAGCTGTATCCCTGGCCCTTGTGCCAGTTCTGACTCAACATGTCTTGTACTCTTCTACACCCTCTTTCTTAGGACCCTACTTCTGCCATGAGAACAAGCCCATGCCAGCCCTCTGGACTATGACATATATATGGCGCAGGCTCCTCCACCATCCCAGGGGACAACTGCCCAGGCACAAATGTAAAGCTTCCCAGTAAACATCAGCTCACTGCAAGTGTGTGCATGATCCCAGCTGAGACAGGGCCAAATTTCAGCACCACAGAATCATGAGCTAAATAAGTTGTTATTTTAATAACTAAATGTTAGGTGAATTCTTACATGGCAATAGCTAGCTAATACAGTGCCATTGCTAAAAACAGTTTGGATAGTTAAGGTTGGCATGTTTTTCTTTGTTATAGAAAAGCTAGAATAATGTTGTAATTAACAAATAAATGTTAGGGATGAGAGAGTTAAAGTAGCACAAAATGATAAAACATGGCTTTATTTAATTTAATGTAGAGATCAATTATTCCTCCATGTCTGTGTTTTATTAGTACATCCTGCCCTCCATTCTATCAAGGAAGGATGTCTCTCTAGAATCTGCCTTCATGATTATCTTACTCCTATTACTCAGCTCCTCTCTGTGCGATGAATAACTGCATCCACTCCAACTACATGCCCAATTTGAGCTTGGAAAATATAATGAGCATGAGAAACTTTTACTGTCATTTACATACACATTACATTTTTAATTAATATTGCATTAGTCCAATAGTTTCCAAACCTTATTCATTTATGTATCGCTTTCACAATCTTTGCTAATCTACACATTACCTCTATTGTTATTTACAGAATATTTTGCTTTAAATGAAATTGGAATTCACTCTCATTTTTTACTTTGCCTAATCCTAAGTAACAATAACCATGAGATCATTTGTTTTATAATCTAGTTATATTTTTATGCACCACTCAAAATAAAGATGTATATGTTCATTTGTATGCCATTACTACACCCTAAGAAACACTGCTTTATTCATGCTTAACTAACCAACTCTTTACCTTTCAATATTCGATATTTAGAAAGAGTAGCTTACAAGACATTCACAGCCAAAGGGAACTCAGGGAGAGGACAGTGCATTGCTCACTTACTTCAGCAATGCTTTACCATCTGAAGAATCTTGTGCAACTGTCCTAACGCTGGAGCCAACAAGGGAACACAATTTTGTTGGTTCTGGCTGAGCTTTTGACTCTTTTCAGCACTCATATTCTGGGTAAGCAACTTGAAATTGGGCAAGGTAAATATCAACAGCTACTCTGACAGCTCTGAGGTTGTGAAATTGGTGATTTCCATCCATGTGGACCAGAAGATAAATGTGCAAAGCAACTAGACTATTCCCAGGACCCCACAGCCTTTTAATACCTTCAGTCCTCAGTATAAGCTTTTTAAGTAACAGCATTGAAAGCCATCATCCTTGTGTCATTTATGAAATCAAAACGCAAGACATGACCCCTCTGGGACAAAGATGTTTACCTGTGACTTATCCTAGCAGGTAGCTGAAAGACCACAATAAGCCAGCTTTGAGTGATCATAGGATAGTTGTGCTAGAATGAAAAATACAGATTTAAACTTTCTCCTAGTTAGAGCCCAGTTATGCCTAAGGTTCCCGGGTAAATTGATTGGCTTCTCTCTTATTAGTTATTCAGTTTCTCCATATACATGAGTAATATTGGAAGTTAGCATGCAGGTTTTTACTGTGAGAATTAAATGAGCCAATTCATTCAAAACTCATATGTGCTAAATGATGCTATGCATTGCTATTGTAGGTAGTTCTGGTCATATTTTTGATAGAAGCCAACTTGGGAGGTCAACATGGGAGCCATGGGCTGTCTCTGCACCAAAGACTTGCCACAGCCTTAGAGGAAGGTCTGTAAATCCTGTGGGTCAAGTAGATACAGGTGAAATTAAAATGCAAGTGAGCTGGTGCCATAGATGTAAGCATGAAATTTCCAAGATAACTTGACAAACAGAAACTTGGGCACAGAGCAATGAAAACTTAATCTAACAAGGACAAAAGTAAAGTTGTGTATGGTCAACTACAAGTGTGCGGGGAAAATCTGGTTTCAGAGAGTCTATTTGACCAGCAGCTGATGTGTGTGCCCGCTGACTGAGACAGCAGTGGGAAAAGTCACCGAAATCTCACCCCAAGGAAATAATATGTGGTCTATTTTCCTGAAGACCAATGTATCCAATGTCCTCTGGGATGACAACATCATGTCTGGTCTAGAGTGCTCAGCACCTGGTATCACATCTGAAGAGAAATCACATGAACTTTGTAGGCTGCAGAAAGTCCCCAAACCAAGTCACCTGAGAAATGGTTCAGGTTCTTGCAGCTAACTTCGCTGGACCCCAAGAGCCAGGTCAGTCAACACTTACGAGCACCTTAACATGCTTTGCTCTGCCAGCCACCAGGAATCACACGAGCCAAGAACAAGATGCCAGCACCTCTGCCCTCAATTAGCTGACATTTCAGAGTAGGATGCAATAAATGCTCAATCAAAGGGCAAACATAAGTGGCTCCAGGCTTTGCAAAGGACTAGAAAAAGATAAAATATTATATGTGATGCCTTTTTAAGGAAATGACTTCAGCGGAAAAAATGTAAAGATGAACCGTTGGAAATAAAGACAAAGGGGCGGCATGTGAATCATTTTTCACAGTGTTCCTACCAGCTACAACAATCACATGAGCACTTGCTTCTCTGTCATTGAGCTAAGCACTCCACACATATGAAGTCTTCCCAGGCAGGTAGGAACACTTATTGCTCCACTTGACAGGTGAAGATACTGAGGCATGAGATGCTTTGCAAAATGCCTACGATGATATTAGTTGCAAGGCCTAACCTCTGACCTGACCTCTGGCCTGACCTCTGGCCAACGGCAGACCTCTGGCCACTATGCCTTCCAAATGTTGATGGTTATCTCATCCACAAGGCATGTCTGTGCTCATTGAGGGACTGGACAGCATAAGTGGAACCAAAGTCAGGAAGTTGCTATAAGGTTTTGCCAATCGTGACTGACACCTCCCATGTTTGTAGGACCTTGCTGGGCACTAGGTGGTGATGACAACCATGCTGATACCCAAAGCAGACCTGCAGCAAACACAGCCACATTTCTGTTGAGACAAAATAATCTTCTCCTGTACTGTGGTTTTCCTTCCTCACTTTCCCTTTAATTCTCTCTTCAGTGACCTTGTTTCCTATATCAGGAACTTCTGATCTTCAAAAGGATCCGCTTGTGATAAGAGGAAAGATATCAGATTCAACTTAATGCCTCACCTTGTGGAAATGTTGGTTTTGTAACGAAATGTTACCGTTGTTTAGCTTCTAGGACCCAATGGATTTGCAAGTTGAAGAAAAGATACAAAACTCAGTGTATACAGGCTTGATTATGAGAAATACTTTCTTATGCAAACAAAACTCTACTGACTCCTCCTTAACTCTGTTAAAAAAAAAAATGCCCTTCCTTGATATCGCATGTGCAAATTTCTGAGCTCTCCTCCTGCTCTCTGATACCAGTAGGTGGATGTGGTGGTGGAAAAGCACTGCTGAACTAGGTGGAATTCATGATAAAAACTCCAGGAAACCAAAGAACATGGAGCTAATAAAGACAACAACAATAATAACAGCAATTTTTCAACAGTTATTGTACATGTTAACATGTCTGGCACTGTTCTAAGTTTCTCACTCAAAGTTTGGTACTTTCATTATCCCTAATTTGGTAATTAGGAAACAGACTTCTTAAGGAGAATATGTATGTACATTTACTGGGGAAAAGAAAATATTCTATTTTCTGGTAAGGCAGATGGTCCCTTGATGAGCATTAAAACTTCATTTTTCTCCTCTACCTTCCCTGTGGGTTTTTCAAGACTTCTGAAGCTAAAATTATGGAGGTGTGTAAGAAATGAGTCAAACGGTCCTCACCAGTTTCTTCGCCCATGACTGGTATTGTAGAAGATACAATCAACAGTCAATCCTAACAGGCTCTCAAGTGCAGAAATGGTGACACCTGGGACACTCGGCTGAGTGCCTTACACACAGTAGGTGCCCAGTAAATGCCGGCACCCCAGACTGGTGAGATTGCCCTCCATGCCAGCCACAGCCTGGGCAGAGGAAAACAATGGTGCTGTTTTTGGTGCTGGCAATGCCCTTCTTCTTTGCCACCTTTTTTGTCTCCCAGAACCAACTTGAAATTCCATATGACTCCAGAAACAGAGAATGGGGAGCTAACTCCCAATCCATCTCTAAGACATCCCAGCTAACACGACTTTGAGGGCCAGCTAATCATTTTCTCCAACCAGAAGAGACATAAGGCAGGAGGAGAGGGTGGAGAGTTCAGGCAGAAAGAGAAAGAGAAAGAACAGCATGTAAGGAGGCAGGGCTGGGAAGAGAACCACACACCACTCCCGGGTCCCTCCCGGCGATCCTGCAAGCTTCTTAAAACATGCTGTGCTCAAGAAGAGGGTTTCCTTCACTGTCTAACAGGTGTCAGCCTTAATTATGATTTTAACAGTGTGTTAGAGAAAAGTACAGACATGGATCTATACAATTACTCTCCACAAACACAGACATTTGCCTCTGTTTTCACACATATAAAATGAAATCATCAGATGTACCAAATGTTGACATTTTCCCTCATGAACTACTAGATATTTCCTGAAACTTGGGTAATTGTGTCCCTCATCACCCTCCACAAAAAAAAAAAAAAAAAAAAAAAAAAAAAACTCAACCTGTCACCATGTAATCCTAAAATCATTAAAATTCTTCTTAAATCATACACTGGAGAAACAGAGAGGTGGATGATTTTCTCATCTTAAAAGTGAAAGCTAAATCAGGCTCCTATTTACAAAGCAAACCTTGGAATTTTCCAGAAGCACTAAGCTGAGCACAGGTCCAAAGCCCCAGATACGTTCATCTACGAATCACAGATTCCAAATGTACACAATCGATATGTAACCACAGTTCCCTCTCAAGGGTAGAGATGTTGGCATTGTATTTCTCCCCTTGCCAGTCCAAGAAGCAAGGTAGAGCACTTGCCAACTTTCAGCTTAAAGATTAGACTCTTTGTATGGGTGATTTATTGCATGTTTATAGCTGGAGAGAATAGATTTTTTTAGTTGAGAATATTGCTTTCTTTCAGAGCTTCAGAGTTTTCACCTTTTTCCTCTCCTTTAAAGTTGCAAAAGCATTATATGTATGGAGAATCATCCCTGGGTCCGATTCTATTTACAGATATTTGGGAAGGGAGGAGGGGAGAAAGGGGGAAAATTTATAAACCAATCTTTGTTTACTCATGTACAGCGAGAGCAATTGGAATGTTCATGAATTTGCGGCTTGTTGATACCTCTGCCGTACATGTCAATTATCAGCTGTACAGCCTGAGTGCAGATTGGGGATGTTAGTCTCCAGTGAGAGAGAGAGTGGCCTGCAAAGAAGGAAAGAGTGAGCCTGAGAGACACAAATACAGACAGGAACAGAGCCAAATGTCTACGAATGCAAAGAGGACCCTTGGTGACTCCATTAAGTGAGACCCAAGCAATCTCACAGCTTTTAGACTTCAAATAACTCCACTTGTAACCCTATATCTGTGCCTCCCATAGTCACAATCACCCAGTTATTAAGAACTGGAGGGGTGGGGGATGTAGCCCAGTGGCACAGAACCTGCCTAGCAAGTGCAAGATCATGAGTTCAATTCCCAGTACAAAAAAAAAAAAAAAAAATTAGACCTCATGTGTTCAGATCCATAATGTTCCACATCTCCCTGGGTGATGTTGGAAAGGAAGGACTCAACATCCACTGCTGTTACTCACACTCTGTTCAGGCATCGGAGTCTCGGAGGTAGGTTGTGAAGATGCAAGGACCCACCTGGAGCCACCTTGGGGTCTGTGCTCCTTTGCATGGAGATGCAGTCTTCTAACCCACTGAATGCCATGCCACTGCTGCCAAGAACCACTTGCTGGGTTGCCAGGGAAAGAGAGCAACTAACTACCAGCAAAAAACTATGGGCCTTCTGTGACCACTGAGGGTGTTCCTACAGGTGCAGCCAGAGCTACTTTTCAGATGAGTATCTATTTGTGGACAAACTTAATGTATCTGTTCTTTAACTACACTTTGTTGTAAATTACCAAATATTGTACTTCCTCTAGAGAGGGACTGTGCCACCCCAGCTCGTGTTGCCTCTCCAGGAGCTTTGGCTTTTAGGGTGACAAGATGCTGTGAATACATTTACTACCCTTGACCATGCACCTTAAGATAGCATTGACTGACATCTGCACACATCCTCCATGGCTTAAAGTGACAACAGTTGATGCCGGTATGTCAGAGTGATGGCTACCACTCATGGAGCATTCTCCCTAGCTGGCAGGGCTCTAAGTGCTTCACCTAAAGTGTCTCATTTACTTCTCATGAGTGCCCAGAGGAGTCAGGAGCCTTTTCCATACCATAACACAAATGAGAAAACTGAGGCCCTGGGAATCTAGGTGGTTTGCCCAGTCACACAGCTAGTAAGTAGTGACTCCATAATCATCAGTCTTAACCATCACACTGTTTATCTCTCAAATTATATCAGAATAAAGTCACTGATTCAGAGTACAAAAAACTCAGATTCTGGTCCAGGTACTTCTTCCAACTCCCTCTTTATGTGTTTAACTTAACCGGGCTTAGACTACTTCTCACCTTTGCTTTCAGTATCTTCCTCAAGGAAAGAGAAGCTCACATGTTAGATATCTACTAAGCTCCCTTGAAGATCAAAATTAGATGATGCATTTATTTATGCATTCATCCTGCAAGTACTAGTTGAAGATTATGTATCTCCTTGAGCATAGGCACTGTACTATGTTAGACCTTCTGCCATGGGGGTTAAAAAGAAAACAAACTGGCTACATTCCTTGCCTTCATAGAGCTTGCAGCCTAGCAGAAGAGAGTGTGGAGGGAACATACCAGAAAATGGATCATCACAAACTTTTGATAAATATCCTAAAGGACAAGTAATAGCAGCCCTGGAGGGACATAAAGGACCTGATTTAGACTGAGGAATCACTAGGGGATGGGAAGATAAAACAAGGCCTGCAAGAAGAGTAGACAGTGATTAAACTGTGAAGCAAAAGATATTCCAGGAGGAGGGATTTGCATATGCTGAGTTCTGGGGTGAGAGGACCGTGAATATCTCAGGAACTGAGCAAAGCAATGTAGCTAAGACTTCGTGAGCAGCAATCTTCCCAAGGTCCCTTCTTCTAAGCAGCCTTCCCTACTTCCCTCTACTACAGGTGAGAACTCCCTCTTTGGCCACCTGTAGCTCACATCATTCCTTGCAGAGGTGATTCTTCCACTCTTGTTTTATTGCCACAGTTTGATCACCAGGTTGGAAGCACTTTGAAAACAGGCTTACTGGGTGCTTTCTCTCTTCATGTACAGTATGTATGGTGTAGATTTAATCATGGCAGCTGTAATTCTCTTTCCCCACATCCTATGGTTCATGGGGCCTCCACTAGACAGCCCTGGGCTCCCTGCTACTCCATTCCACCTGGTACCTTGGTGCCTCGCACCACTTCCAGGCACCCTCCTTCCAGACTCAGCTCCTCTGCAGCCCATTCTTGAAGACCTTTAGTTACAAGAATGAGAATTGGTTGATCCAATAAACAAATCCTTGCTAACCTGGTCCTGGTCCCTTACTTAAGATGCTCCCCAATTGAAATGCTCAGAGTTAGCTGGTATGGTGGTACACGCCTGTAATTCCAGTTCTCTGGGAGGCTGAAGCAGGAGAATCCCAAGTTCAAGCACAGCCTGAACAACTCAATGATTAGTGAGATCCTGTCTCAAAATAAAAAATAAAAAGGGCAGGGATGTAGCTCAGTATGGAGGTGTGGATTCAATCTTCAGTAGTTAAAAAAACAAAATGCCCAGGGTGGCAGAAGGCCTGTATGCAAGTATGGTGAGCCCTTGGGAACCCTTGGCCAGCAGTGGTTCCTTTGTCATGGCCCTGTCTTTGTTAAAATCACATGTGTGTGGTGGCCAAGTCCATCTACAGGTGTAACAGGCCTGAAAGTACACTAGTAAAATGATCATCTCTGTTATTCCTGAATCCCCACACACTCTCAGGTTCTAAGGCGCTCCAAGTCCCATCACCAGGTTTGATGAGCCCCACTTTACAAAGTAGGAAACCTGGGCTCAAGTAAATGAAGTAGCTTTCCCCCTCCACAGAGCGGTTAGCATCACACGCAGGATTCAACACCCTGGGCTCTTGTTTCCTGAGAAATAAAGACAAATGCCAGGCAGCATTTAGCCCTTAGTCTCTTCTCTGCCTCAGCACATTTCCCACTGCTGGGGGAAAGTGACCAACAGCTCACCCACCTCCAGAGGAAAATCAGACTGTCCTTCATCAGAAGCACTCCAGACACAGAGCAGAGATCCAGTGCAGCCTCACTGCCCACTCTGTGCACTAGGGCAGCTCAGTGGCTCTCCAAATCTCATGCAATGAAAGGCCACACAGCTGCTGGAGCAAGAAAGCAGGTGTACCTTTACCTGTGCTTCAGCGAGACAATGCAACGCAGAAAAGTTATGGGACCCTGCGTCTGTGAATGACGTGTTGAGCTGTGTGTGTTCTGTGGGCAGAAGTTACAACTCATCAAAATGGACTCAGTGTCACCTTGGACATGAATGAAGGAACAGAAATAGCATCCAGTAAGTGCCAGGTTCCCAGCTAGCCATTTTACATACCTGGTCTCCAAACTGCCTTCCCAGAGATGCATTAAGCAGAGCCCTGTGGTGCTGAGAAGTAAACTGAGGCTCAGAGGAGTAATTTGCCAGGGGTTCTATGGCCAGCAAATGGCAGGCTTTGGAGGCTTGCCCGGGTCTGTCTCACTCCCAGGCCAATGCTTTTTCCATTATGCGATAATGTCTTGCCTTTGCATGCTTCCTGGACTCCATTTGTTGTGATTTTCAGCTGCTGGGATGGATTGCACACTTGGAAATCCCCCAACAGCAGGTCCTACATCTTTAGCAACCCATGTATACACTAGGCGAAATTCCAGCCATCTTTTTAACAAGAGAATTCTCGCGCCTGAGTAATGGGGCTTTTTAAAAAAGAAGAAAAGAGAAAGAAGAAAGGCAAAAAGTAATCTCCCCTCGCAGAGGAGGCCTGCGCAGTGAGGATGGGTGTGGGTGGCCGCAGTTGGCAGTGACATAATCACCACCCATCAGGAGAACAATAAGGCCATAGCTCTGGCTTCTGAAGAATGCCATTCATTCCTTCATTCAACTATTATTTTTGAGTGCTTATTTGAACAGAGCAAAGCACTGTAGGAGCAAAGGCCTTTAGGCCCCACCCTCGGGAGCACACAGCCTCCCATTCAGACCCCTCAAAGACAAGGAGGGGTGTGAGGGCACCAGGGCCCATGACCTCCTCATTCAGACACATCTAGATGGACACACTGCAAGCCTGAACCTCTTTGTCCCGCCTCTAAGCTCACCTGCCTGCACCAAGACTCTACCTCTATTTCCTGTTTATCTTTCCATCCTTTCCTATGCATGCGCCTGCTCCTACATCCCTACCCCTCTGGTCATTTGAGAGAGAAACAACCATTGTCCCAGACACAGAAGAACTGTCTCATTGCAACTCCTCAATCCCCTGGCTCTGTGACCTCGGACCAGTGTCAGCCCCCTGTGTCTTCGTGTGCTTCAGGATAACAGGGTAATGGCCCCTATCGCAAGGGTTAATTGAGATAATAACATACAAAAATCTCTTGAAAATGCTAAACAGTTAGGAAAAATGTACATTTCCCAACAGTGCTGGCAGTTGTCTAATGATGATGTTCATGGTTAATATTTAACTGACCAGGAAACCCTGCCAAAAGACTGTTGCTCTTTTCTGGTTTTGCTTGGGCAAAGGCTAGCTTAGCAGAATGAAAAATCAAGACAAAGAACACTACTTTGTGAATTCTCCCCCAAAAGGACAGCATTGTAAGTCTGCCGTGAATAAAGAGCATAAATTATATTCAGCATGATATAAGTAATGACATATCAATTAACTGTGTCAACAAGGTCTAAAAATATGCAAATTACTGTACTTCAATTAGAAAAATCTACATCCTTAGAGAATATTGTAAATCAGGAAATTTGGGAGACATTAAGAGTAATCAGCGAGGGAAAGCATGTACTTTTTGCCGTATCCTATTTTTATACATACATAATGAAATAATTATAGCTACACTGTATTTATGCCTCTGCAAAATATTAAAAGCGTAAGATCTTTACAATGATAAGTTAAATCTGTATTATGTTTTCAGACAACATTAATTATAAGAAAAAGAAATCTATTATCATTCAATATAAGTAAGTTGAAACCAATTTGGACATGTAAATTAGAGTTGCTGTTTTTCTCAGCACCAGAACGTTAAAAAAGAGAGAGCAAGAAGAGAGATCTAGATCAATTACTGAGTCTATAAATGCAAAAGCCTTAACCTATTTAAGTTGTAATGCAAATTGAAGGGTGTTTAGTAACTTTTCTCACAAATACCAAACTGTTTGGTGTTCCAGTTTCTCAGAGGCCTTCTGGTTTTCTTTGTTTAAACTGCATTACTCTATTTGAGATGTACTGTATTTGCCTTTACCTGTGCTGTTCCCCAGCTGTAACTCCCAAGCAAATAGCAGGAGACAAGACTGGGAATACTAAGGTGATGCTGGTTGTCAGTGCCTCAGACTGAGATCACAATGTCACAGTAACAAGGAGCAGTGCCTCTGCTTTGAGTTCAGTTTGCAAGCATTCTAGAGATGCCAGAGGAATGCAAGGGAGAGACCTTCAAATCAGCAGCATCTCACCTCTCCCCAGCCTTCCAGGAGTGCATCTTGGCAGGGAGCATCCAGCAAGGAGACCCCAGGGGACTGATCTACTTTACCCTCACTAATTGCAAACTATGCTGAGGCTTCATTAGGACTGGGAAATTCTGAGTCTAGAAAGATGCTTTTCTGAGAAGTTTCCACACCTTGCCCTGTTTCCATTTGTGGGGATACCATTTGTGTTGGAAGACCCAGAATTTAAAATATATAAATGTAAGTGGAAATAGAATATAAAGTCTGTCCCAAAGACTATTGCCTCAACTTTATGAAATCATGCAGTGTGTCCCCCAGCTGGAGTTCTGTGAGCACAGGCACTGGGCCTTGTCTCTGTCCTCCAGGATCAAGCACAATGCTTCCTGCAAAGCAGAACTCTCATTAATAGTCCAGCAACACAGAAGACCAAGGAAGAAGAAATACCGTAGACCTGGCAAAGAAGCAAGGCTACTAGGTAGAATGCATAAGATATGGGAACTTCCATTAAACCAGCCAGCAGTGATTAAACTCACTTCTTGGTTATTCTGGTTAAAAAGTCAGAGGGAGAGCTGGCTTAATGACAAATGGGGGTGAAGGGGTCTCCATTCTTGTCTCTGGCAGCCCTATTCCTCCTCCAGTTTCCATGAGCCTTCCCTCTCCTGTGCTCTCTCTACCTGCTTCATGCAAGCTGGCTTCTCTAGAAAACATCTCACTGTATTGTTTGGATAAGGGCCAGGGTTTGCCATCACACCACACGCAGAAGTTCAGTCCTTGAATATGGCATGAAATGGTATAGGAAAACAACCAAGATCTAAGAGAGGAATTTCAGGCATCCGTAGCCAAGATGTATTTTAAAGAATAAGGCAGAGATCTATTCCTCTGAATACAGACAAAGAAGAAGAGAGGGAGGGAGGGAAGGAAGGAGACACAGAGATAGAAAGAGAGAGAGAGAAAGCATGATCAGGAAGCTACTCCATTTGTCTCTTCAAATGTCAGCGCTGACGGGTGCGGATATTTCTCAAAGTGAGGATATGCGAAATGCTTTAAAAATGATTGTTTCATTCATGATGGGAATGGAGCAAGACAGGGGATGTTATTTCAGCCAGGAAGAAGCTAATACACAGTCTTACAAATAAATACTCGCCAACCAATATCTTTTCGGGCAGACTTTCACTGCCAGAGTAGAGAATACGGTTTGCTGCTCAGATCTAACTTAGGATCCTTCCTGTTTATCCACTCTAATGCCTTACACTAGACCAGCAGCAAAAGTATCCAATGGTCTTACTGTATAATCACAGATAAACATACACACACATATATATATATGAACACCTATAAATATATATCCATATAGATGAAAAGAATGCATATTATATATGCAAATAGTTAAGATTATAGACTCTTCGATTTTTGTTTTACATAGACCTGGGTTTAAATCATGGCTCTGATAATTAATATGATTTTGGATAAATTGTTTAAACAATCCAAGACTTAGTTCCCCTTATCTGTAAAATTGAAAGAAATAATATCCTTAGTGTTTTTGTGAAAATTAAATGAGATAATTCTAGTTAAAAGCTCAGTATGGTTGGTGACACAGAGTAACCTTCAAATGGCTATGACATTTAAGCATCCCTATCGTGCTTATTATTGTATCTGCCAGAAGTTTTCATGGCAAAAATGAGTTGGGTGGTGAAAGGTATTTTATAAGGTGGTTCTTACCTCAGTGTTTTGTGGTAATTATAAATACTGTAATCCATAAGTCCTCCTAGCTCAAAGTAATTCATTTAACCTATTTC
The DNA here is from genome assembly GCF_000276665.1 of Chinchilla lanigera. Classification (NCBI taxonomy): domain Eukaryota; kingdom Metazoa; phylum Chordata; class Mammalia; order Rodentia; family Chinchillidae; genus Chinchilla; species Chinchilla lanigera. The sequence goes on along the minus strand of NW_004955480.1, from coordinate 804,137 downwards.
ATTAAGAATTTAAGGAGGTAAACACATGGGCCAGATTTGCTTAATCAAATGAATTTCAAACAAAAAGCAAGAACATCAAACAGCAAGCAGAAATTGAAGACCATACATTGATGTTTTTATGCAACCCATCATGATACTGTCACACTTTTTTTTCTCTGCATTATCAATTAACCTGTATTTTCTTGCCATTTTCTTTATTTTAAAGTTCTCTTAATTTTTATGCCTCACCATCCATACTTTTGTGTTTGACACACTCTAGAATGTGTAACCAAAGCACCAGGTTCACACAGAGCTAAAGTTCTACTATTTGGTAAGGCTGATAAACACACTCGAGCTTTAATTACCAAACTGTCCCCTACACCTCAGATTTTAAGGACCACCAAGAAAGTAGTTTCAGCCAACAACTTATTGAAAACTTGAAAAGTCAGGAGAGAAAGGCCACACTAAATCTGTCTGCCTCCTCTGAATGAGGCTATGGGGTTCTGTTTCTCTAACCCGTCTCATCTGCTTTCTCAGTGTGAGTCCTAAAAGTCACCGGCCAAGACTTCTGATTAACACAAGTTAGCTGTAGTGAATGCTGTCACCATTATCCTGAGGTTTTATAGGATAGATATCAGACTGGGGTAAGCACACATTCCACAAGGTTGATGTAATCATCAGTCTGTGTAAAAATAACGGAGCTAGGGAGGAAGATCAGTCACCCCAGAGAAGAAAGGAGGAGGAAGAAATGCATGCTGTCAACACAGCCCACCTTTTACTGTAGAGCTCCTACTCTGTATCCCAAGGCTTTGCAATTATTTGGCTATTACTTATCTTTAAACATCAGCTAAAGAGATCTAGCGTTTTGCAAAGGTAATTATACCGTAATGCAGATGGTAGTAATAACAATTACCCAAGATAAGCCCTTGCAATGATCTCTACAGAGCAAAGCAGAGCAGAGCAACAGTTGTCCTGACTCAGGAAGGACCTCCAGTGGAGAAGACTGCAATGCAGTCACCAGGCTGTCTCTGCAACAGGGACAGCAGGTGCCATCTCTCATGCTTGGCCACAAGGCTACGGGGAGGTTAAGCACTTCCTGAGTTTTAAAAATTCTTGATGTGGAGGCAATTGCTGGCAGCCTTTAGTTGATGTGAATCCTACACTATCTCAAGTGCTAGAGGAAAAGATTTCTTCCCCTGCCTTGTGCAAATCAACTGTGGGCTCTATTCCCATATCTGAAACTGCCTGCCACACACTTTTTTCTGTGGGGAAGGATTTATCCTACAACATGATAGTTGTTGAAACAGAGGGATCTAATTGCTTAGAAATCATTAATTGCTATAAATAGATGACTTCTGGGAGTCGATGAACTATAAGCAGAAGAGGCAGTGTGTTTGAATGTCACGCTTGTGCACTGGATATTTTTATGACTTGTCAGTGATTCTGTAAAGAACTCACACAGCAAAAGGTGCCTAGTCAACCTGGACTGATGGAAATTGCCAGTTAGAAATAGAATGTTCTTGTTTTAAACCTTGAGCACCCTTCTAACAAATCAGGATGTGCATTTACGATGCATTACTAAGGGAAGTTAGTATCAGCCATCCAAGACGGGAAGAGAAAGAAAAGAGGAGGACACAGAGGAGGCCCCTATCTGATCTTTGCTATTTTCCAGGGCATAAAATAACAACCTGTCATCTGCCTTTTGTAGGTCATTTTTATCATGTTGCAAGCCAAAATGAAATTTGACCTCCATTTTCCAGCTATGCCGGTGAAGATGAATTTAATACACACATAGCAAATGAACAGGAGGCCCAAAGAAAGTCAGATTAGTGTCAGATTACTTATTCCTGAATGTCTACAAAGGAAAAGGGCATTTCTCTCCTGTGAACCTTCACATGTTCCTTCCTCTCTTCTTGGCCCTACCATGGTGCCCACACTTTGACTACCCAGCCAGGGTCATCTCACAGGCAGACTCTCCACAGCCCTATAGCACTAGGCTACTGCGCTCCTGAGACTTAAACAGGAAGGGACATCATTTCTGCAAGTCATCTAATTCTGTGATCTGTTCAAGGCACTCGTTTTCCAACAAAGCGGGAAATAAGCATTGTAAATGCCTCCTTCAAAAAAATCCCTGCAATAAAGGAATAAGATGCCACCTTTCAGAGAGAAAAGTGCTACAGAACCCCAAAATTCTGCATGGCTTCACCACAGGGAACACAAAAGTAATTCACCCAAAAACCTGAGGAGCTAGGTAGCGCTCCCTTCAGCTGTGGGGTTTGGTTTCATGGAGGGAGCTTCCCTTTACACCCAGGGCACCTCCTGGGAAACACTGTGAGGTTGTAGACACTGTCACTGAAACCTGCCCTTCCTGAAGCAAGAGGTTGTCTGTCTCCTCGTTCCCACCCCAAACATTATTTTACAACCCTTAGTGCCTGGTGAAATTGCAACTGGCCTCAATTTCCCACTGCCTCCCCTCCTTCCCCTCTTCTCCCACCTCCCTCCTCCTTTGCAGGCTTCCCAACATGACTTCTGAGAGCAGTGAACCTCGGGTTATCTACCTGTGCAATCAAATCAGCCCTGACCAGAAGAGTTGGTTGTGATTCAACGCTGCCTCATGAAATACAATTGCCCTTCAGATCTGCGTGACTTGGAGCCTCTAAAGCATCACATTATTTGGGTAGGTCTGTTTCAAAGTACACAGGTGTGCATGCCTGACTCTCAAACCATGGATGCATCCTGCCTCTCCTCAGTGCAGACCCATCCAATTCATTCATTCAGAATAAGTCCCCCCTCCATGCCTGTGCTTCCAAGGTCCCCTCTACTACTCTGCTGTCCTTGCCAGCTCTCTGCCTTGGTCACATCTGCTCTGCCTCTCCGCCTTAGCTGTTCCCCAAGCACAGTCCCCATCAGGGTCCGCTGGTGTTAGACTTATTCTTCCCTTTTTCTGAAACGCTTTTTCTTCAGGTTCCCACATGCCCATTGTCTTTCTATTTGGGTTTGGCCCAAAATGTGATCTATTTACATAGTGGAGTATTACCCTGCCATAAAGGAGGATTAATTCTAATAATTTATAGAAAAATGGATGGATGTTGAGACCATAATGTTAAATAAAACAAGTCAGATACAGAAGCTTACTTATCTAATTATTGCACAGTTTCTCTTATATAAGAAACTCAAACTATAAATAAAGAGTAAAATAAAAGAGAGATAGTAGGAAGAGGGAGGTAGGCCTACTGGAATTGGGGCAGAAAGTCAGGGGAAGGAAGACGGGGAGGGGAGGGAGATGAAGAAAGGGTATCAGAAATGATCAAGATACAATATATAGATGCATTTCCCAAAATGCATTTGTTTTCCCAACATGCAATTTGGGAATTTCCCAAAATGCATTTGTTTTCCCAACATGCAATTTGGGAATTTCCCAAAATGCAATTGTTATTATGTATCCCAAATATGAATCAATAAGAAGTGAAAAGGGAAGGGTTCTGAGACCACCCCTCTATCAATTTGCAACCCCTCTCAGTATGGGCTCCTCCAGCCTCCCTGGAGGTCTTGAAAGCAGAACATTTATTGCAGAGGTGGTTCTAGAAGGCTAGAGGAGGTGACACTGGAGAAGCAAAAGTCAAGAAGGGGTGGAGACTGAACCGGTAACCATGGTGGGCAATTAGACTTCAGCTGCCAAAGGCCAAGAGCAGTGTGTGGACTATAGGGAGCCGGCAGGCTGCTGCTCTCAGGATAGGCAAGACCCTTGGCCTTGGACCAAAGCACCAAAGGGGAGAAGCTGTCACAAGCAAAAGACCTCTTCCACACCTGCAGGTAGGGCCCTGGTGGCGGAAGGGATGTGATTTGGGCAGCACGAGCATCTGCTGCCCTCTCCAGCGTGTGGCTCTGCCTGCTTTCCCCACCACACTCATCCTCAGTCTGTACTGGTTGGTGGATTCGGTCTGTTTTGCTTCCCTTCCCCATGAACACAATGAGAACAGAAAGCACAGGTCGGCTCTGTAACGCCTAGAAAAGTGCTTGTCAGAATTTGTTGGATTGATTTATTAATGTATTGATGCATTAATTTATTTACTCATGTGTTTATGTAACAAACATTCACTGAGCTGTACCTGGGAGAAATGCAGAGGTGTTAAAGAGAACGTGGTTTATATTATCCCCACCCCAGGTAATCTCGCTCTCCCTTGATAGAGGCAGCCACAAGAGTAATAAAACACAACCTAGTAAGAGCAATAAATGAGATTCAGACAGAGTGCTACAAGAACAAGAGAAAGAAACAATGCAGTGTCTGGGAAATATGCGAAGATGCTACAGAGGATGTTTTCACCAGGACTTAAAGAAGGAGTAGGAGTTTGCCATTCAGTGGCAACAAAACACATTCGTGACAAAGGGAGTGGCTTTAGCAATAGCAGGATGGCGGTGTGATATTACACAAATCTGGACCATGAAACACACTGACAGGAACTGAACTTTGTATAATGGCAATTATTTGCCAGAAATAAATTCATGCTAGAAAAATCAAAAGAGAGAGTCAGATGATCCCAAGGGTCTGGGAGAATATGCAGCAGTAGGGGAGAATTCTCCTGGACTGCCTGATGGGAAGATCCACTGGAATGGCTTTGCGCAGTATGTCTTACCAGTATCCAGAGAAGTTGAATAAACAGTTCCTCCACAGCTGAGCGTTTTCGCTTCCCAGTACATGCCCAAGGGGGATGCTCTCACAGCAAAAGGAGACACCCTTGGGGATGTTGTTGATAGCACTGTTTATAATTGTGAAAACTTAGTGAAGAAATCTAGATATCCATCCATAGGAGAAGAGTATGTATCATGGGGCAATAAATAATCAAGAAATAGCATAGAACAGTTAAAATGAATGATCTAGATCCACATGGAAACATCTCCGTTGTAACACTAAGAGCAAAAGCAAGTCACACAAGGAGTCTATACAGCAAGATCTATTATATCAATTCTGAAACTCAAAAGACTCCGATGACACAGTGACGTGTAGTCATATAAAAAGTGAAAGCATAAAAGTCTGAAGGGCTTCCTATGGAGGAGCAGCCACCTCTGAGACGTGAGAGAAGAAAGTGGGATTGGAAAGAGAACAAACAGAGGTTTAACATAACTGAAAGTTTTTCTTTCTTAAGGAGAAAAAAAGCACCCTGATGCAAATGTGACAAACTGTTCACATTTGTTAAATATAGATATTGACACACAGGGACTTTATTATATTATTCTCTGTGTTTTTCTTACTGTTTAGAAAAATATAATATTTTTTAAACAGTACAAGAAATTTTGCTGAAAATACAGAGATGTCTTATATGGTTTTCAGTCCATGATTTCACATAGACTGAGTATGTATGTATTGATTTTTTGTTTCTTTTTTTTAAATGCCAGCGACTACTCCATTCATTAATTCAATCATTTATCCAATCAACAAGCATATTAAATATCCAATACGTAAAAATTTACCATTCTACAAAATTACAAGGGATACCTACAAGCTAAAAGATCTCTAACTTTAATGAGTATACAGTCTGTCGAGAAAGAAAGAAAATATACATTCAAGTATCCCCCGAGAAGTTAAGTATATAGTCATTTTAGATGCTATAAAATCACATCACCATAATGTACCTCATTTTTTATTAGTATGTGACTGGCATCAGTGTAAAATAAAATTGGAGCCATAAATACAATATCAGCTCCTTCATATCTCAGCAGTTGTCAAGGTCTAAAAAAGTTACTGCAGAAAGGGACCTTAATTATAACTTTCCTGAGGACAAGAAGCCAAAAGTTAACATCACCAACCTCACCCCCATTAACACAAACACTTGGGATAGAAGGAGAAAATGAAGACAAATTGTGGATCCTTCCATCTGGGTGTGGATTGCAAGCACGGTCAGCCATTTTGAAAGTCATACTGATTATTGCAGCATCTCCCCAGCCCAGGTCCTGGTCTTTCCTTCAAGTAAGGAAGGGTCTTCATACCTACAGAGCGAGCAAGGAAAATACTGTATTCCTCTGTCCCTTAGCTCTGCTGCGTCTCTCTTCTGATCATATAGAATTTGCTTCCTTATTCATTTTTTTATATTATATAAGTAATACAGGAATACATTTTCTTTATGAGGTAGAAAATGAGTACATATAAAAATTACAGAAATTTCACTTCTATGCATTCATCTACATTCATGAACATATCTAATTATTTTTAATATAAATGGCGCATCATAAAAGTAAGATTCTTTTTCTTCCCCACTTAACAAATGGTCTTGGCAATCTTTCAATGTCATTGCCTATAGTTCTATTTATAGCCTTTTTTAAAAAACAGGTGCAGAATAGCCTACAGTTTGGTTATATCATCATTTTTGAGCATTCCCATTCTGACGGACATCAAGAGTGTTTCTAATTTCATTGCAATTTTAAATAATGTTGCAAATTCATTTTTATGTGAAGCTCAGTTCTACACAGCTGGGCGCTATTTTCTAGCTACATCGTATGTCTCTGCCTTGGGCTCCAGTATGATTCAAACAGCTCTTGAGGGGAGCGGCTGTGTCATAGATTTTTGTTGTGGTGGTGCTTCCACTCAACCTAACGCAGAGACAGGCACATGCAAGGTATTTGACTGATGGTTCTGACCTGAACGCATTTGTGACGAGGCTACCCCCTTCATCTAGAGACCTCTGCTGATTGGAGCATACTGGGGTGAAAGCTGACAAAAGACGTCTCTTATATAGTGGGCACACTAATAAGAAATGATCCCAACAATTTAAATAGATTTAAGCATTAGGCCAAAGACCTGGAAACTGTCCATGTTAGTCAACTCTTCTTGCTTATTCTTGGGGGGCCAAAATGACACTACTTCTTTTCCTGGGGCACAGAGGAGGCCCATTCATCACCACCCCAAGCTCCTCCAGCCTCAGTCTCTCGCAAGTGGGTCCATGCGAGGTCATTACCTGGCAATGTGAATGCTGCTGATCTGTCTGCTCCTATTTCAGAAAAGATTCATTGACAGCCAGGATTCAATCTCCTTTTCAAAGCCCTTCTCCAAATAAACAAGCTTTAAAGTGTCCACAGTGCACAGACCTTTGGAGAGGGCAAGTCTTCAAATCAGCAAAGAAGAGATAGAGGGGGTATCTCCCACTGGTCAGGACAAACTTTGCCTCCAGAAAGCCTTGTGGCCTTGGAAGGGGCTCAATAGAGCCACTGTGGATCCATAACCACAGGGGTAGCTCTGCAAAAGGAGCCATTATCAGCTTAACAGGGTGTGGTTTTGAAGATACAACCTGGAGCCCACAGAGGGGAAGGTGAGAAGAATTGGAAAACAGAAAGTTTCTTTTTTTTTTTTAATGGGAGGTATTGGATCACCCAGAGGTGGAAGCAGACCAGACCAGGCTGTTTCACTGAGAACTTGAGATTCACAGTGTTTATTTTATTTTCAGATAGAATCTCACTAAGTTGCCCAGGCTAGCCTCAAACTTCTTATCCTCCTGCTTCAGCTTCCCAAGTGGCTGAGATTTTAGGCAAGTGCCATAAGAAAGAAAAAAATAAAAAGAAAGGTAGGTAAGAGAAAGAAAGAGAGAGAGAGTGAAGCAAGAATGAAGAAGTGTTTCTGAGTTTGCCTTTAAAATGCAAAGGCATACAATGGCTTTGAACATGGAAGTCCACACTTTTGCGTGTGGATGCTCAGAAGGCGAAGCTGTAATGAAACCCCGTCATGAATGCCTGATGGAGAAGGTGGACACCATGGAGATAAAACCCGCACCGTGCTCTGAGCTCTTTGAAAGAGAGGAATGTGCCAAAAACTCACTTGGAGTGGTTTAAACTCGGGATTACTTGAATGCAGCAGACGTGACTCTCTGCCTACGGCTGCTTTGAAGTGTTCATTTGACAATGAACTCGACGTTACTATGAAATTAAGTTGCCAGAGTAGAGCATAACCTCTAGAAATAAATGTTTAAGGGATTTACTTATTATAGATACAGAACTGAAACCACCCTTGAGTCAACTCCTGTGGTGTCCCTGCTTGAAAATGAGATAAAAGTCAAAGATGTGGAAAGCTAAATTTTAAAGGGAAACTCAAATATCTCTTAGGAAACTTGCAGAATCAGCCAACTCGTCAACAAGTATTTAATGAGGGCCTACTATGAACACAGCATGATGTTAATAAAATGCACACCAGGCCAGCAAAGAGTTAAAGGACTTACATGGAGCCGAAAAGCACTTTTCTGCTAAGACAGCAGGAGCAGTAACAGCAACTTTGATTGCAGCTAAAGTATTTACATATATGGGACATTGTAATTGGGTCCTTTAAGCAGTGTCAACTGGCTGCTCCATTGGCCTGTAAGCTCTTTGAGGGCAGGAACCTTGTTTATATTAGTTGTCACTGTATCTCCAGCCTGTAAGTGGTAGCTGCTTAATGAGAATTTGTGGGATAAATTAGATAATCAATGAAACAAAGGAAGGGAGAGAAGGAGGGTCTTCCAAGGATAATTTTCTAGAAAATTATTTCTGCCAATATCTGTGTACCCTTTTTTTTTCTACCTGGAATAGAACTCAGGACCTTGCACTTCCCACGCAGGTGCTTGTGCCACTGAGCTACATCCCCAGCTCCTTCCCTTGAGCAACTGGAAGATTGAAGCCAAGAATAAGAGCTAGCAGGAGAGCTCCAAATGCCAAGGAGGTGCCAAGTGTGTTACCCTTGTTTTGAGATTCTGTAGCATTTCGTTCACAGCTCTGCTATTGCTCTTGACCATATTCATTGTTTGAGGGCTTGTTTTCTTGACCCTGTCTGTAGAGACAAGGGACCTGACAGACACATACACAAAAACTTCACAAGTTCAGCACTGGGCATCAACAGCAGCAAAACACTGTGCATCTGAAACATGTTTTTCTTCTGCTTTTTGATAAGGTAATGGGCCACTTGCACATCCAGCGATACAGATCTAGAGGCATCTTGCAGACATCATCCAATCCTTCATACTCCATACTAAATTATTTTATTCATCTTTGTAGTAACTTAGAGCATAGCAAGAGCTCAATATGTAGTTTTTAAGTGAATTAGAACATCCTTTCGGAACAGATTAGCAGAAGTTACCGTCAGTGTGACCAAGAGTCAAGCAAAGAAAAAAGATATAACCAGAGAGATCACTGGCTGAAAATTCTACAATTCCCATCCAAGAGGAAAGAATTCTGCATATAGAGACAAGAAGTGATCAAAAAATAGTGAGTTTAAATTTAAAAATCATTACAGAAAAATTATTACATAATGCCATTAATATTCAAAATATTCTCCCTCTTCTTGCCACTCTCTGAAGCAGTTCGGGATGCCTTTCCTGAGCGTCTTTTACACGATGTGTTAAAAAGAAATACAGGGTTTGCGCCCAGGCAGCCAGTTCTCCGGGAGCTGCAGCGCTCCTGGGTCCGAGAGTGGGCCGGACTCATACCACCGCGATTCCCAGCCGAAAAGCGCCCAAAGAGCCAGGTAGGCCGCACCCAATCCCGGAGGCCAGGACGCGAGAACAAAGACCCCGGTGACACTGCAGAC
>NW_004955480.1:765677-787765 GCF_000276665.1 Chinchilla lanigera | reverse complement strand
CCAACTGAAAGGGGCTTGTAAAAACCGTACAGTGTGTCCTCCTCCACCTACTTACCAGTTGGGGAACGATGTGAGTTGTGGCTCTTCCAAAATCAAAATGATTGTGAAAGATAAACGTTTGTAATCAATTTAGGACACAAAGCATCCAGGACAGCACAACTGAAGACACTCGGGAAAGAGGGCTTTCAGAACTGCTCCTGAAAGAGGCAAGACTGTGGGACAAGTGTGTCCCTTATTTTGAGGGAAGATGAATGACCATGTGTCTCTTACCATAATAAATATTTTTAACTTAAACATTCATATTTTTCAATTGCTTCTTGTATATACTTACAACACAACATGGGTACATTTACCAGCCTGCCTCCCTCATGAAAATTACGATGTGATCTGAGAAGAAGGTGCAACTTATTGAAGCAGGTGTTGAAGAGGTGTCCTCTGTCCCTGCTCCCTAGACTTCCAGCTCCTGATCCTATCCTTTCAGCTTGGTGACAGTTCACAGTATGCACCCGGACCCCTTCCCAAGCCCCAGTCCACTGATCCTATCTTTCCAGCCTAGATGAGAGCAACCATGGCTTTTCATCACCAGAACTCTGTGATAAGTGCCTGGTACAGTGTTGTATTGGAAAGTTCACGACGATGATGAACAAGCCATACATTTTCTATAGAAAAACAACCCATATTTAACAAGATCAGTATACAGAAAAGCATAAGAAACTTCCAACAATTGATGATTGAAAGTAGGTTTAGGGAAGCACACTCTGAATTATTTAAACTCAACTTTACAAGACAAGGTAAAGTCTACTCAAGACTCCTGCCCAGGCTGGAGGCATCTGAGTCACCATTCTTTGGACCAAGGGCAGTACTATCCCCAAGTTAGAATCAAGAAGGTGAGTTGGTGTAGATCAACTTTATACCTCAGACCAGCCCTTGCTAAAGAGGGGAGACTTTAATAAAACTACATATATATATATATATATATATAGTTTTGCTCAGTAAAGAAGATAAGGCCTGAGAAGCAAATGGCAGCAAACTGTGGAAGCATAAGACCTAGAATAAAAGCCTGGGCCAGAGCACCTCCACCTAAATTAAGAAATATGCAATTATGTGTAACAAAGATAATGGAAGTAACCTGTGTTTCTAACAATAGCAAGCAGAGTTTAGTCAATGATGATTTCCTTGTTGATGTAGATACCAACCTGCTCCCAATTTGCAGTGCCACAAAAACATGACAAGATACATGAGAGAAAAATCAGGATGCAAGATATATATGCAGCATTATCTCATCTCCTTTATTTAATCTCATCTACAGAAAAAAAGATGAAGATCGTATTAAAAATGCAAACAGTGGCTACATTAGATGACAAAACTTTTCAATTGTTTCCTTTTGATTTTTTTTATTTCTCCACTTTCTTCACATATTTTAATAATTGGAACAAAAGAACACTCACAAGCTTTGGTCTCTCGCTTATGTACTTCCTCTGAGTCACAATGTCCTTTTGTAGACACAGTGGGAATAATGGAACTTGTCTTACTCTCAAATTTTTTAAATATTTTGATGTAGCTAAGCAATTACATATAATTTAACATAAAATCAATCTCTGAGTGATACCAGACAAGGCAAAATGGAACTCCTATTCACTCATTCCATTAATACCTAAAGAGAGGCTATTCAATGGAGTCGAGAGGTAATATGTTTTTTTGAATACATGCCTCTCGAACAAAAGGAACATTCCAATTGCGTATCCCAGTTAGGTTAAACGACAAAAACCACACACATACTTATGTACCCAACTCTCTAATATATTTCCAATACTCATACAAACACAAAAACAAGCCCCAACTGCTAATTCCACCTGTATAAAACATATTCTGAAAATTATAGGTCTGAGGTGCTACAAATTCAAAGAACACACAACATTGAGTCTGAAAATGGTGGGAAATTTTCCCCTTTGCTAATGCAAAGATGCAAATCATCAACAGTCCTTGGCTGAAAAGAAACTTGCTCATTTTTAAACAAGACAGAAATTAAAACGGATGTTGCTCCTCCTGTATTTGTTTGAGTAATGACGCAACCAGACATTAGTTTAAATCAGCTATTGCTGCTGCAATCAATTTTCTCCTAAATTTATCAAGCATTGTTATGCCCTGATTTATAGATGATTGCATGTATTCCCAATAAAAAAAATTTCCTCAACCTCATAAGTTTTGTTTTCAGTAAAGCCACAAAAGAGTTCTAATTTTCCTAAAACTAGCCAGAGGAGAAAATAATAAATCAAAACCCTGAAACTAGATAACCAAAGTAGCACGTGCAAATGGAACTCAAGCAAACACCATGACAGAAAACACTGCAGTTAAATCCAAGGGAAAAATTAGACAGTCCTGATGATCACATTTCTCTATTTCCATTAATGAGTTAAAATTATGACAAAATCCCTCTGCTTGACCTCAAGCCGTAAGAAGATATGTTTAAGCTGTCTCTCCTCTCTTTCTGCAGGGAGGACATTGAGCTGCCCAAAGTGAGACAGACCTGAGGACTTCAACAAGCACTATCTACCCAAGGTTACTACCTGTGACGTTAAAGTAGTCCAGAAGAGGTCATGGTCACGGCTTTTTGATGGCTCGTAAGCAAAAACACATGTTAAGACCTACAACAATTATTGACCATGTATGCATTAGTCAGTGTTCTATCTCAAGAACAACATACCTGAAACAATTAACTTAAAGAGGAAAATATTTTTCTGGCTTATAGTTCTGAAGATCCTAGTCCAAAATCAGGCAGCCCATTGCTCTGGGCCTGTAGCTAATGAGGCACGTCATGGTGGAAGCGCACGCAGAGCAAACTGCTGACGTTATGAACCAGAAAGCAAAGGAAAGGAGAGAAGACAAGATGGAGTCCGAGATCTCTTTCAAGGGAATGTCCCCCAAGACTTCAGGGCTGCCCACAGTGCTGTCTTGCAAAGGTTCCAGCACCTCCAACAGCGCCACCACAGTGACGAGCCTCCAGCACATGGACCTTAATGGGACCCTGACCACCCAGACCACAGTAATCCATTATACTGCCATGCTAAGCTAGGGAGCTCACGGAGGGTCCAGTGACAAATAAGCCAAGTTTGGTCTCCACTTCATGGAATTTATAACCAAAACCTCCAAGCTCAGGAACATATATACTTATGTATTATAATAACATATATGATTTACTGAGTGCTTAGTATGTACCAGGCAAGCGTCTCTTTTATAAATCATTATCATAATCAAAATAATAGCTATTGCCATTGAATAAGAGCTTGGAGGAGTCATGGAGGAAAATACAACTCAATGATACAAGTATTTTTTTCCCTATGTGTCTTGTCATTGCTGTACAAATGAGGAAGGAGTGGCTTAGAGAGGTCATGAGGATTGTTCAAGGTCTCAGGTAATAAGGGTAGAATGCAGACTTGAACACTGGTCTACCCGATTCTAGAAGCCAATCTCTAACCCCACACCTAGGTACTCTGCACTGGACCACCATGGTCTTCCACATTGGGCATTGTCAAAGTCCACTGATAGTGAAACACAAGATACTAAAATTAGATGTGATATAATCTGGGGACAGAGGCCATCCAGAGGCTGATATCATCCCCAGACACTCCGTCCTGGCTGGTCAACTGTAGCAGTTGGCAGATCTAGGCTGCAACCAAGTCCAAGGATCCTCGGGATGACTCTAAACTGGGCCATAGAGTCACAAAACATCTTCAAAACATGCGCTGCCTCTTCTTAGGCCGTTACAAGGAGGACAGGGTTGTTACTGATGATTCTAAAGCAGTGATTTCCAACTGGGGCAATTTTCCTCTCCATCACTCCACAGGAGACATTTAGCAATGTCTGAAGACATTTTCAGGTAATTTTAGGTGTCACAATTGCATATGAGAATGCCACCAGCATCTAGTAGATAGGGACCAGAGATGCCACTAAACATCCCAAAATACACAGGATCGTCCCTCACAACAAAGAATGATCTCTTCAAAATAACAGTACAGCTACTGCTGAAAAGCTCCACACTAACATATGCCTATGCAGCTGGTGGGTTTTTTGAAACAACAGAGCCGGAGGAATCAGTTCTGTGGCCCTAACTTGCTGAGACAGGAGCATGGCCTAGATTTCAGTCTCCAAACTGGGGTGCTGGAGGAAGCAGGGTGTCATATTCATAATCAGGTAGCTTCACGTTTTTATTTTCTGCATATGTTTCATAATGTTCATAAAGTAGTACTACCATGGGACATGCAGCTCATTTACATATAGATAAATACCCACTTAGCAGAGCTCAGAGGCATTTACTGATAGGAGCTCACACTCAGAGAATGTTAGAAACCATCAGACTAGAGGAAAAGCGCCCCAGTCCAGTCCTTTCCTAAATTCTCATCTGACACGCAACCCACATCCTGAACACCCTTGGCTTCCCATGGACTGTAGGATGCTGTTCAAACTCAACCTATGGTCAACTGAACTCCAACAGCCCCTATGTTTCATGACTGTCTGACTTCTTCTATCCAAATCATTAACCACAAAAAGCCAAGGATGTGCATTGTTTATCTACCATGCACCTTCCATACCTGTGCAACTTGGTAAAAAGTTCTAGGTACAAAAAATGATCATCCATTGAATTACTTTTATACCAATGCTGAATAGTGACTATAGATTTGGAATCAAGGAAATCTAGGTTCAAATCTCCAACCTCAACTCTAACCATATGACTTTGGTTTAACCCCCTGTAAAATGTGAATAAGAAACCATCTTCACATGCTATACAACAATTAAACTCAATCACCTATAAACACCTCACACATAGTAATTGTTCAGGAAATATTCATTTCCCTCACTCTTTCTCCTCCCCACCCTTTGTGCTAGATTTCAGGGCCAAGTCAAGACTTCTTCTGTCTAAAGCATCATGATCCATAATCTAATTATGAATGTTCCACCTACATTACAGCATTGGCAGGAAGGATTAAATTAGAACACCGATATGAAAGTGCTACCAAAAATACAGAGATTTATAAGTATAAAGTCATTTTCTCAAACGGCAATCCCATTCAACCATTTATCAAGGTATTCCTGATAATTACTTCTTTGCCCAATTTGGAAACTCAAAGGTCAACATGCAAAAACGAAAGGGTTTGATTCCAGTAAATATATGTGGCTTTTTTATTTTCTGCTTACACTATTTTACCTCCTCAGCTGAGAAAGTGCTGAAATATTGCAAGATCAGGAATTTCAACAGTGGTCTATCCAGTTAATCAGTGCGGTGTGTGTTTCTCTTCCTAGGGGGAATTGACTCACAGGCTGTGAAAACACATTGCATCACAGACTGGCCACGCAGAGGCACAGACGTTGTGCTGCCCCCTGGACAGGGCTGACGTCAAAGTGCAGGGCACGTGGGCCTTTGTGCACTCCCAGATCAGCACAATCCCCTCATCCACTCACGACCTGGGATTCATGCTTGATCATCGACAATTCCAAGTGTGTAGTTTTAAACTTTTGAAAATGAAGTGTGCTCAGGCAAGCACTCTCCAGAAAGGTCAAAAGCAAGCGGGAGCCAGGCACCCTCTTCGAAAGGGCCTGCACTCTTGGAACCGTGCCCAGTGGGAGCCTGGTGGCGGGGGGAGGGTGCGGGTTGCAGGCAGCTCCACCTCCAGCCTAGATTTATCTGGCATTTTCTGACTTTCTCCCTTCATTCCCCCTAATAGAGTTAATAACAGTAATAGCACCATTTCAAAGCACTTCAGATTTTTTAAAGCAGTAATGAACATTATCCCCTTGATCCTGTGTATTGCGGTTGCTTATTTACCTACTTGTCTCCGCTCAGGATGCTATTCTGTCCAAGGGTAGAAGCAGGGGCTTTGTCCACTGTGGTAATCCCAGTGCCTCCCTAGCATGTGCATGGCTCAGTATTTAGTCCCTGAATTTTTGACCAGAGGAAAGCATAGTTCTGAATGATGAGAAGCCTGAAACTTGTCCAAAACACATATTTGTGAGTTATAGAGACAATCCTGAACTCAGGTCTTCCCCTCTTGACTTCCCCACAGACTCCGACATAGAAAGCAATTCTTACCTAAGTGAGGGAAATGGGGAGAAGGCTAAATGTTGCTTTCCTGAGTACAGCACGAAAGAGCTACCAGGATTCAGGAGGCGTGAAATGCACCTGTCCCCTAAATGCATTTTATACTAGGTAGCAGTGGTAGGTGCTTAAGACAATGTCAGGTATATGGTCGTGGAATCCTCAGGAGTACTCCCATTATGACCCATGCACAGGGCTGCTCTAAGCCTGTGACACTGTTTCCTACTATTTCATCACTGATGCCAGCCAATGTCTTACATCCCTCATCTGGATGGTTCCAAAGCCTTCTTAACAAGATTGCCAGGGCCACTGACTCACTTTTCTGATACAGCCTCTGACTAAGCTTGTCCTATACCTCTCACTTGACCATTTGGCTCACTCCCCGGACACTGGTGTCCCCGTAGACTGTAAGATGTTGCCAAAACCCCTGCACAGGAGTTAGGACTTCTCACAAGTGAACTCTAACCTTCAACACCTCCCATGCCTATCCCATGCTCAACTTCCTTGATCCTTGAGGACATCCAGTATAAAGTCTAGGATGTGAAGATCGCCTAGCATGTACTTTGTTAGCTGCACAGTCCTATAAAAACATCCAAGCTGCTGAAATCAAATGCTCATTGAATTAACTTTGTAATGTAATTGAATGTTCAACAATCTCCAAATTAAGAATCTGGGCATTGGTGATAGACAGATTAAGGTTTTAATCTTAACTTTGACACTTATTAGCTTGGTGATATTGGACAAGTGACTTAAACTCTGAGTCTCTGTGTATTCACTTGTAAAATGTAGATATTGTTTATTTTCTAGAATAAGGAGGGACGTATCCAATATACTTCTCCCAATACCTGATGCCTGGTATACTCTCAAAAAACTACAAGCATCTAATGTATATTAACAGTAAGAAAGCCTTATTGTGATAATTGGGCCACTTCGTGGGAATCCCGGAGCCAATTTGCGTATCAAATGAAGCCCCCTAATGTGTAAGCCCCCAGCAAGAATCACAAGGCCTGCTTCTGGAGACGCCAGTAACCATATGCTCTGAGGCAGATTTCAATAAGCACAAAGCACTCAGCAGCCTACACACACTCCCTCACCCCTTTTACTCAAGGAAAGCTGAGGAAACAATGACCAGCATCCTTACTATCCTCTTAGCAGAAAAGATCATAGACTTGGGCAAGTCAGAGTTCATTTTCAGGTCTACTGCAATGGTCCATGTATTGCTTTCTCAGGCCAGCAGTGACTCAGGGATAAGAGCAGCTAAAGGTAGAGCTCCAGCAAGATAAGGCTAGGCCTTGCTGATGGCTTCCTGCTATGCTGTCCTAGAGCAAAAATCCGGCAGTGGTCACCAAAGAAACTTCCTTTCAAACTTCCAGCCTGCTCTTGGAGATCCACAGTCTCCACTCCCTGGCCCGAGTCAGCTGACCAGAACACAAAGGAGTGTTCCACTCCAACCCCAGGCTGTGCCTGCTTCATACTAACGCTTATGCAACTCCAGCCTAAAGAACGGCTCCTAGTGTGGCAGATAGATGTACAGACACAAACACCATGACATGTTCTTCCCTCTTCTGAGGCAGAAGCTGAAAACTGATTGCTTCCAACAAGCAAATTAATAAAATATGAGTGCTAACTAGAGAGCAGTGAGTGTGTGCACACTCATACATGTGTACATATGTTCAGGCACACGTGTGAGTGTGCGTGTGCATGTGTGTCTGCTTGTGTGTATATGACACTCAAAGAGACAGAAAGCAAAAGAGATCACTTTGCCTTCAAAAACTCTTAATTGATTATCTAACGTGGCATGTTGGCTCAGGTAATTTAGAAAATTGAAATTATATGTTTGTACAGAGATAATCTATGCTTAAGAATATCTGGCATGGTAGGTGGAACACTGATGAACAGTTTAAAAACTTGCTTCATGCAGGCGTAACACGGGGCTAATTCAGAATTACAGAGTTGGAGTTATGGGACTCAACATAAAATGCAGCAGTTCACTGAGCACCATAGCGGTGGAGAAAACACACATAAAAATTCCGCAAAGAACGGAATGCGAGGCAAAAGCACAATTTCCTCCCAATCTGGACGATCAGCAGGATTTGCGCTTCTTCTCTGTGGCTTTCTGGGGTAGATGGTACATTACAGTGGCGCGTCAGCACTAATGCTACATGGCAGCTCGCAGAATGCCATCTGCTTCACCGGGAACTGTTAATATAGTTGTAATTATCTACTTCTAAGCACTTTATTGGGAATATCATCTGCGAATTAATCAACTACAGACCGGTGAAACAAATGACATGCTTCCCCGGAAACAACAGCATTATTTCGCGTTCTTTTCCTGAGAATTTGGGAGAGCTGGAATGGGTGAGGGTGTTCTGCGCATGCCCTGAAAATTGGGACCAGTGTATGAAAACTGAGGAGAAGAATTGCAGGAAAGAGTTTTCTAGAAAGGTCCTGGGAGGATTTTGGAAACAGAGAAGAAAAGAACCTCCAAACTGAAGAGATGGATGATATTCCCCTGTGAGAGAAAAGAGGCAAGCCGCAGGCCCACTGACAGCTGCGCAGTGGTAGAGACGGACTCTCAGAATGTGCCGCCGCTGCTGTAAACCAGAGAGTGTCGCCGCCTCTGCTCACCTACCACAGGTGGTCAGTGAAGGTGGCCACACTTCAGGGGCCGTGTCTGCAGCTACGGGGCATAACGTAGGTGTGTTAAGAGGAGACAACGCAACACTGGAACACAGATCCTTAATTCTCCTGCCACAATGGAGCTCACCTGGAAGTAGGTAAAGATCCAAATAGCAGAACAGCAAAGCAAACCCCAAAACCACAAAGTGAACAAGGTAAACTTTCTAAGTGTCAGAAGTGACCCTGGAGAGTCAGGACACTCAGGATTTACACAGGACCAAGCACGCTGCCACCTGCTCTTTGTAACCAACACCATGGCTCCAAATCATAGGTATTTAAGGATATAGTTTCAACCCAAGAGTACAGCAGAAAAAAAAACAAATCCCATCACCTCTAAAGAATCCCCACTGCCTTCCACCAGCAGCAGATCTGAGCACACGGAAACACCACCCGAGCTCTCCTCCCAATTCCCAGCCTGGCTCTCATCCAGGAGAAAGGGGCTCCCGTGTCTCCGCAGGATAAGCTCAGGCTATAAACAAATGGCCCTTCTGCGATTTTACCAGCATCAGCTCACACTGCACACAGCCAGAGAGTCCCACACACGGGCAATGGGATTGTGCAGCCCGGCCCAGGACGCGGGGTTGGGTCCACCTGGACTCAGCTTAGGAAAACCCACATGAATTTCACTGATGGCAGTGATGGCTTGTTGGCCTCATTAAATGATTTTTTAAAAAATTTACTAAAATCCATAATGAGAGGGGGTGGGCTGGGGACATAGCTCAGTAGCATAAGTGCTTGCCTGGCAAGCCTGAGGTCATGAGTTCGATTCCCGGTACAAAAAAAAAAAAAAATAATAATGAGACAAGAGTGAGTGCAAGAAAAACAAAAGCCTTTGGAATCAGACACTGATAGTGAAACCTGCCTTTGCCTATGACCTGTTGCTTAATCTCGTATCCATAGGGTTTTTGCTGTCTTCTAAAAAGGGTTTGCACACAATTTTAAAATATTGCTACCTTTATGATGGAAGGAAAAAAAGAGGTAAATGGCATTTTGAAACAAACTTTGACAGGTTTGTCAGGAAGAAGCTGCAAAAAGAAAATGAAATGACGTCATGTGCAATCTAAGGTTCTCCTCCCTCCTGGAAATCCAGAGGAAATAACCAAGAAATCCATAGTGGTGAGTATCCACATTGAATGAATGACAGAAAAACAATTTATTGAGCATTTACTATACTAAACAGATTGATTGTCCCTGAGGGATATATGAAGTATGATCAAAAAACTACAGTGAATGTTTATAGTTAAACATGTGTGTCTTTAGTTGCATTTTCATAGCTATATCAGTGTCCTTAATGGATCCAAAACATTTACCTTTCATGGGCATTTTGACTTCGAGGAAAAGCCAAAAGTTGCATGGCACTAGAGCTGGTGAATAAGGTGGATGAAGACACACTGCAAAGTGTTTACACACCTGCCTTTCCTCTCAGGCCGTGGCATTCACCATGTTTTTTATCCCACCTCAAAAGAACCTCTATTGAAAAGGACTTCCAGAATTGCTATGGAGTGGCAGGGACAATGGGGTAAGTGTCTGAAGTGAGGGAGACTATTTTGAGGGTGGTCACTGACCATGTGCCTTTTTTAAAGTTTAAATATTCACCATATTTCCTGATTACATCTCATATCTGTGAAAACATGCTCACTTAGGCAAGCCTGTCTTATTTGTTGCCACTGACTGCAGACTTGAAAAAAATAAGATTAATGAAAGTCTTAGGCATGGTTCACGGTGCTGCACACAGTACAATTTCACTGTTTTCTTTTCTCCAGTTCAAATCTGGGTGGAAACTCTGAGGTAGGTTTTTTCCCTGGGTGTCTCTGGGACAGGTATTACTCATCCAGTCTGACCACAAGTCCCTACTCTAAGGACCAACCTTCCATCGTTGGCCCATCCATTTTGCAGCAGACTTATGAAATGGCGCACCATGGAGATGACTTACTCAAAAATGGCTGTTCTTCCAGAGATAATAATGAGGTATTTCATAGTTGAAAAGCTACGCTGATAATATTTTTGCTCTTCAGCTTTTTTCTTTTTTGGCTCAATTTTTTCTTCCGTGAAGCAAAGCTTAAAAAACAAAAGCAAACAAATACTCAGGGGTCTTGGTCTCTTCTTTGCTCAAATAGTTGAGGTGAATTTAAAAAGTAGATAGCAAAGAGAGAAGCAGATGGTTCCTATCAACTAAAGTTCTCGCGGGTGTGGGGCTGAAACGAGTTATGTGGATATTCCTAAGCAGACTGATAGCTTGTTGTCCTTCAACAAGGCCTTTTCAGCTCTGGCCCAAACTTTCACCTCCTACCCAGTGAGCCAGCTTCTATCTCCTCAGAAGGCAGCTTCTGGGAATCCACTGTTATTCAACATGCCTTGAAATAACCATCCTCCACCCAAACAGCACAATCACATCATTCCCTCCAATCAGAGCATTTTAGTCTTCTTAAGTGCAGAAATTTGCCATTGCTGGCTTCTTCCCTAGTGTCATTTCAATGTCCCTTTGAAATTTATGCCTGAATGGCTTTGATTCTGCTTTGTCCGACATGCCCATGCATAAGGTCAATGGTCTTCCCGTACAATCACCAAAACCAAAATGAGCGCCACGCAGCCCTCTTAAAGCCATCATCAGTAATTTGGGTGAGGTAAGAGAGAATGCTTATTTTCCCCTTAGAATTCAAACTAGCTGATTCAGAAGTAGTGATGGGGAAAAAAAGGTGAGCACACAAGGTAACGGGTGCCACGCCAAAACTCTTACAGATGTTTCATGGCCCCATGACCCTTGGAAAAGGAGCCAAGGAGACAGACATGCCTTTCTGCAAGTGCCAGCACGTCGCCGGGGGTAGTCACACCTGGGCCAGCAGCATGCCCTGAACTGCTGTCATCCGGCAGCCACTGACCCTGAGTCTCTCTCTGAGGCTAGAGCAGCTGTCCGATCCATGCTGTAGGCTGGATTTCCACATTCCCAGGTGGAGGTGCACAAACAAAACCAACCAACTCATCTGCCCCATTCTACTGAGATCTTGCTTTACTTGGATTCTTCGGTCACTTTTGTAACTATCTATACCATTGCCTCTACCCCGAGAGAGCCACCATCAAGGTAGAGCCTCAGAGGGAGGTCTTGCTTAGTTAATAACCAATGAAGCAATAAGTTATCTCCACTATTCTCTTAACTCTTCTCTCTCTTCAGCAAACACCTGCAGCCACTGGCTGGGCTGCCAAGTCCTATCCTGCCCTCCCCTCAAGCAGGGGTGCTCCTGAGGCCAGTTACAACTCAGAAGGTGGGGACGGTGACAGGATAACTGATGATCCCTGCAAGCCACAGTGGACCTAGTGGTGGAGGCCTTTCAGAGATGAGCCGCTGCTCCAGCCATTTGCACTCCGGAGCTCACACTTCCACTCTTCCCCTCAGTTGAGCACCCCATTGGGGGTACTTCCCGATAACACCCAGTAACAACACCTAATTTCTCTCTTTGGACCACTTCAGGTATGAAATTTGAGATTTCTCTCCTTGGAAATGTCTCCATTTGATGCGGAATTTCTTTGTACAGTTCTAAAAAGTACAGCCTACCTACTTCTCCAAAGACGGTGGAAAACCATGAAGACATCTACCGTGTCCGCTAAAAAATGCAACACTACTTTCTTCAAATTTCCATAGATGAAATAAATTTTAATTTATCCTACTTTTTATTTTTTTATTTTTTTATTTTTTTTTTTGGTTTTTCTCCGGTACCAGGAACCAAACTCACGACCTTGCACATGCCAGGCAGGTGCTTTGCCGCTGAGCTAAATCCCCAACCCCCTACTTTTTATTTTCAGAGAAAAATTTTAGAGGAGAGGAAATCACAAAATTAAACATCGAATGAAGCTAGGAGTCATTGATTTAGTGAAAAAGTACAGGGAAAACTGAAATGCATCACCCAAAAGAGTTCTGAGTTTAGACCTTCCTTAAATTTTTATAGCATTTTATTATATACGTATGATTATTATTAGCTAATTTATTGAACACTTACTATGTGTCATATATTGGCTATGCATTTTATAAGCATTAGCTCATTAATTTTTATTTATTCTTTATGGCAAACCTATGAGATTTGATGGTGTTATCTTCATTTCACACTTGAGGAAATCAGAAATGCTATCCAAGGTCACAGAAGGAAGAGTAGTGGAATTTTATTCAGGACTTTCTGACACTAAAATCTGTGCTCATGATAATTAGGTTAAATTAACTTCCAAACAAAAATAAAATTTCATATAAGTAGATATATTACTAATTCTTCACAACCAAATGCAAAGAACCCATCTGCATATGGTATAATAGCATAATTGATATTTTGAGGAGCAATGGAGTGAGTGCAATTAAATTAGACAGTTGAAATGGTTTGGTTTGTTCCACTCACAAGAAGACGTTTCTTCATTCAAAGTTCACTGTTCTTTCCTGTAGGGAAATAAAAATGTTCTAGAAACATCTCAGATACCGCAGCATTTGGAGTGCTTGTGCTAATTTTGGCAAGTCCCAGTGTTCTAAACATCTGCCTCGCTGAGAAATACCCACTGGTGAAGTGGGGAGAAGGGGGGAGGTAAAGATGCAGGAGAACCCTGTAATTCAGGGACCGTCTCCAAGGGCAAACGATAGCATCAGGGTGTTTGGTTCTGGACTTGAGTCAAAAGGCAGAGGAGGCTGGAAAATGTGCTTGCCGCTGTCAAGAGAATAAATCTTCTCCTCTCATCCCAGAGGTGGAAAGGGAAGCGCATTAGCATAGCACCCAAAGTCCTCCAGAATGCTCATCAACCTGCGGTCCCCACTGCAGCGTGTTGTTCCAGGAGAAGGCAGGCCTTGGAGGTGAAGAAGGAAGCAGGCTCCACGGCAGACAGTGTCTTTTGGTATGACAGCTTTTACCTTACAAGATATACTAACTCAGTTTCCTCACCTACCAATGGGAGTGAAAACTATAATACCTATGGAGATGCATCAGTGAGAGAAGGTGTACAAAGTGACCCTAACTTTGTCCTGAAAATGGGAAATGCAATATGTCAGTGTTTATCACTCTCCTCATTCTGTACGCAAGGGGATCACGCGGAATCCCCCTTGCACGCTGTGGCAGAAATAAGCTTCATCAAATTCCTAACAGAAATTCTTCAAAATCTCAAGGTGAAATGTAGTGCCTTCTTTTAAAGGTCCTTGGGAAACAGCAAAAGTCTAATTAGATTTTTTCTCGGAAATAAAAATTGATTTTCTTTTTGAATAATTCTATTAATTGAATCTCTTCCTCCCCCCACCTCAGCCAAAGGCCAGAACTTTGAAATTCCAGTCTTTGTCACCTACATAAGATCATCTTATAGCGTCTTATACCAATAACAATACATTTTACTAATAGTTTATACACATCACTAAATTTCCTAACATAAAATATACCACCTCCAAGCAGCCAAAATAATCCAAATATAAACCACCCATATACAAATAAAATTTAACAAAAAACAAAACTAAACAAAAAATTGTAATACCTCCTCTGGCAGAGTTGCAATTAAGCATAAATGCTCAAGCATGCATTTTGGCAAACTATGTAAAATGTCATAATCCTTCTGAAATACATTATAAAGATTCAAAAACAAGCCCATAAAAGGACCAGGGATATAGCTCATCAGAACAGTGCCTGCCTGGCAAGTGCAAGGTCCTGAGTTCAATTCCCGGGACCAAAGACAAACAAAACAGTGCCCCTAGGAACTTATATCAAGAAAACCATTCCAAAGATTAAAGCTACGGTGCAAAGACTTTACAATGGGGTTTTTAAATAGTAAAAATAAATTATGGACTAATCATACTGTGAATACTTTATTTCTTTTGAAATATCCTTTTGGAGATAAATTTTCAGCATTTCTCAAATTAGAGTATAGCTTATTTTCCACATATACATACAATACAGTGATTTTTTTTATTTGAAAAGCTGTTATAAAACCAGTGATATATATTAAAAATTAAGCATTTCATAATCAAGGAAAAGCAATGGAATGCCATCCTTAAAAATAGTTCCTAAGGAGGTTAGGTAGGAACATGGAAATTTAGATCCCAGCCACATTAAATTTTGTATGACTAAGGACCAGAATAGAAAGGAAATACATATAAAAGCAGGTTATTTTACGAGTAATACTTTTCCCCTCTTTGCTTAAGAGTTGCATTAGTGTCACTATGATAGTATGCTTCTGTTAACATTTCTTTCCTTTATTCTTTTTCTAAGAGAGAAATCTGCCTTCTCTGGGATTCAATTTCCAGAGGACACTGGGAAGAAAAGATCATAAATAGGGTGGGAATAAAAAGCCAGCTCTATACCTCTACTCACTGTAGAACCAGAAACTTCAGAAATCCTTATCACCGTCTAACGTTCCAGGAAGGGTTAAGTGAGGTCTTGGTGAGTGGAAGTGAGGCAGTGATTCCCAAGGACATCTAGCCCTGTCCTCATACTCCAAAAGCTGCAGCACATTGAGAGAAAGCCTGAAACCACACCAAGTCCCTCCAAGTAAACTACAGGACCTGTTCAGACTGCACACCTACTGTCACAGCGAGCCAGAAATGGGGGTCCATAAGAAGAGGAGGAAAGTGAAGACATGATGGTAGAAACAAGCAACATACTTGAAAATGAGAAAAGGGTGCAAACTGACATGAAGGCAGGAAAATAGAGAGCACTGGAAGGAGAAAGAAGTCCACAAGGAAAGAGAGGGCATACCAGAACGTTACAAAGACACATCATATAGGTTCTCAAGCATGGCTTGTTAAAGGAATTTTAAAAAAATAAAATAAGGCTAACACCATGTCGGGTCATAGCTTAATAAATGCTTACTGAAATCACTAATTTTTTTCACTTTTTCATTCAACAACTATTTACTGGGCATTTGTTAAATGGCATCCAATTATCTAGACAAGGGAGATAATGCACTATGCAAAACAGTCAAAAAAAAACCTACACAGCCTCAAGGAACTTCCGTTTTCAAAGGTATGGCAGCAAGGTAGAGAGATAAACGGGAGATGACTGACATTAATAAGCAAATAAATAGAGTAGACCAAGCATGAGATTGTGACATGTGCTACAGAGGAAGCGCAGGAGTACAGGCAAATAGGATAGGACGGTAGCTGACAGATTTAAATTGGGTCCCCAGGAGGACCCCTCTGAAAGGTGACACTGGAGCAAAAACTTGAAAGGATAAGAGCAAGCCACGTAGATATCTGAGGAAGGGAGCAGAAGCAGCAAGTGCAAAGGCCCTGAGGTAGGAGTGTGTTATGAATACTCAAAAATGAGCAAGGAGACCAGTGTGGATGCAGCACTATGATGATTTTGGAGAGGAAGTAGAGAGTCTAGGGCCTCAGAGATCATTTTAGGTCCAAAGCTTTTACTTCGAGTGACAAGTGGAGCCATGGAGGGGTCCACGGCAGAAGACTGACATGACCTGACTGATTTTAATAGGTCAGATACACAGCGGTGCTGAGAAAAACACGTAAAGAAAAGAATCAGAGAAACCTATTTTAATAATCCAGCTAAGAGACTTGGACCAGGCTGGTAATTGAAATGTACTAAAAGTAGTCAGATCCTGGGGGTGTTTTGAAGACGGATCCCCTTTAAATTCACAAACAGATTGGACATGATGTGTGTGTGACAGCGAAGGCAGCGCTGACCTCCAGCGTTTTGCTCTGAACAAACGGAAGATGGACCTTCTCCGAGCAGAGATGGCAACGGCTGTGGGAGGCACGGGTTTGGTGGAGGCAAGCGGGAGTCTCCTTTGGGGGCGTCTCAAGTTTATGAAACTGTCAGAGTCAAAAGGAGCCGTCCAGCAGGGCAGAGCTTGCCCTGCATGAACATTAGAACAAAAGATCAGACGACAGAAAAACGAGAAACTGCAACTGAGAAAGGCACAAAAAGGGGAAAGAGCAAGAGGATATTAAAATAAAATAAAAGAGAGCGGAGCAAGGAGAAGGGAACCGCGGACCAAGATGGGGGCGCTGGTTCCAAGGGCTCTTTTCCTCTATCTCTTGCACACACTTTGGCCATTCCTGCTAAGTAAACTGAGAGCATGGCTGGCTCTTCCCCCACCTGACACGGTAAACAGCAGTGACATGATGAATTGTCACCATTTGTCTTCAGTGCGTTCCTTCCAGCCAGGCTGTAGGATCAGAGACAATTAGGAATGTCGGAGCAGGAAAGAGGAACCCAGAATTCCACGCCACATGCACTGACAGAGCCTGTAGCATGAACAGCTGCTTGTTGTGGAGTAGGAACTGTCCCCAAATCCTTCCTCCGCACTTCTGACGCAGGCAGCTTGAGGATGGCCGTTCACCATTAATCAGGAGGATTACAGCGACTTGAGCAGACAGAGGTGGATGCGGCGGGGCTCCCTAGTCAGCAGCCCGCCCTGCTCCTGCCTCCTGAGTCAGGCGAAAGGCTAATGGAAAATTAACTCCCCTGGAGTCACCACGGAGGCTTTCTTGGAGCCTCCCTTTCTGGGTTTGTTTCTTTGCCTCTGAGTTACCACACCTCAGGGGAAGGAGCTGGAGTCACCCAGAGGACCCGGAGGCTGTGTCATTACCTCTTCCCTGTGTCATCTTGGGTCAGCCATACAAGCTCCCTGGCCTCGGCCATCCCATTCCCTCAGAAACAGTAAGATAATGAGTGGCCACTCTCCAGAAGACAGGATGTCCCGCCCAGCGGTCTGCTTCAGAACTTTCCAGTTTCAGGTTGTGACACTGTGATGTTTGTAGGAAATGAAGTGTTTAGGGCAGGAGTTGAGAGAAGCATACTGGGACAGATGAGCTCAGTCTCCCTCCCTCCTCTCCAGGTGGAACATCTTCTGGGGTCCTCAGCAAAAGAGAAAACCCCTATCTTTGTCGTTATTCCACAGAGTAGCAGAACATGAAATATTGAGGAAAACCACATACTTTGCATTCAACGAAGATGGCACTGAATTCTTAGTTCAACACTTCCCAGAATGTAACACTGAGCAAATGACTTACCCTTTCTACATCTCAGTGGACTCATCTGTAGAGTGAATACAGAATAACACGAAGAAATCCACATTGCTGGGAACATCCAATGAGGTGATAATGTCAAATGCCAATTCCGTCATGATGCTACTATGACAAAAACAGTGTGAATTTAATATGGACGTTTGTTTACTCAAGTGAGGGAAGAGCCTCAAGCATCACCTCACCCCAACCTCAGCTCAGGTCTAGTCCTCCAAACCCCGACACCCCAGGCTGCACCAAGACTCCAGGAGCTTCCTCACTTGGGAGAGAAAACTGAGCACGAATGAGTGATCTGAGGGCAGATTTCAGAGAGGAGGGCATTTGACACCTGAGTTGTGGGGGTCCAAATGAGGATAGGATTGCCTGGTGCTATGGTTGTAAGTTCTTGGGTTGGAAATTTAATGAGTAAATTTGTGTATTAAGCACCAAATCTGTATACCTTCCAAAGGCCCTATCACCAAATACTGGAGATAAGGCCTTTTGGAAGTAATTAGGATTACACGAGGTCAGGACAGTGGGGTCTCCATGATGACATTAGTGGTTTTACAAGGAGAGACACGAGCTGGGATATTTGCTCTGTGTCATGATAGGATGCCCTCCATTGTGCTATTGGCAGTAAGAAGACCCTCACCAGGGGCCCAGCAAATGCTGGATCATTTGGAATTCATGGCTTCTAGACTCAAGAGTCAAATAAACCTTTTTTCCTTATAAATTATCCAGGCTGTGCTACCCAGTTATAGCAACAGAAAACAGTCTAAGAAATCTTGTGATTGAGAGAAACATCTTTTTCTTGCTTTTGGTTTCCATGAGGAAATAATTTCCCTGGGAAACTGCTGTTTTTCCCCATTTCTGTATAATGGGGAATGAAATGAGTCATCTGCCCGAATTTGGGGAAATAATTGAACATCCTTTAGCTCATTTCACTCATCTTGGTCATGAATCAAACTCAAAGAGCAGCATTCCTGGTTTTTCCAGCCATCCCCAGCAGGAAGGGAGCATTCCGCAATGACCATATAGCCCAGTCTGGCCAACTCTGGGTTATCTCAATGGGTGATTGTTCTCATGACCAACCCAGGATCTGGTGCAATGGATATACAGTCAATACTGGGTCTCCATTCTAATTCTTTTATTTCTCAATTTGTTCAAAGCTCCAGAAGGGCATAAGAGTAGGACCCCTCAGTGGTTCCCAAGAATAAGGATTAGCCCTGGTCTTAGTCTAATGCTACCTTACTGAGCCCATTACAATGAATAAGAATTATCACAAATCAGTTAAGGCTGTAAATTATTCTTGTTCACAAAAGTTGATTTTATCAGCCAAAGTTCGTCTGCTTGTTTGCTGGTGGTTTTATCTTTGTCTTCCAGTTGTTGTCAAGGTCACCTGGAACATTTGTTTAAAGTGCAGATAGCCAGGCTCTTCTCGATGGGATTCTGAGTCCATAACTATCTTTTACTTATTGACAGCCCCACACTTTCGGAGCCAGTCTTACAACTAGTGGTTGTGAGGTGGAGTAACCCGAGAGGATTGGTTGAGGTCTGGCCCCAGAGTTCATATTTAATTGATTATGGGTGAATCTTCAGCCCCTGTATAAACCTTGTCCGGGTGATTGTAATGTTCAGGTTAAGTGATACCCACTGGTATATCTTCTCAGACCTTTCTTTAAGATCTGTTGTTGACAATGGCCAGGAAAGCCTTCCATTCATTGGATGTTACTGGAGTTCTTATTCCTTAGTAAGGAACAACATCATAGCCTAAGGCATTTTTGAAAATGCAGACCAGAATCCCAACCTCCCAGGGCCAGCGTCAAAACTCATTACCACTCTAGGGCAGCCCAGCGCCTCATCCCACCTTGCTTCGTTGTGCTTCTCACCCGCTTTCAAATGAAGTGCAATTTACATCTCTTTAACTAGCGCACTGGTGTTATTACCATTGCAATCCTATTGATTGCAGCGGCTGCTCTTAGCAATACATTCCAATCTTATCATCCTTAGTCATTCTTGCAATGACTACATGTGTATAAACAAGCCCTGGTGTTTAGAATAACACATGTTTTAGGGCAAGCAGGATCATATTTAAATCCTTAACCTGCCTGTGAAATGAATACCAAACAGGAAGAGCCCCTAACTTCAGAGATGCTTCTCCTGAACCCCTAGAGTTTTCTTCTGAGGGAAGCATGGGTAGGTCAAGGGTCTGAGACCAAGTGTAAGGACAGTCAGTTTCCAACTGACATGACTGCCTTATTTTCAAGAAAGGAGGAGTGAGGACAAGAAACATACCCATTTACCTAAGGCCAGTGCCTGAGCCTACTTCATCCTATCTGGGGTCACTGGAAGCACCCTATACGGTGCCTGCCTGGGTCCCAGGATTTGGTCTCCAACTTACACTACCAGTACCTCCAGAGAAGGAAGGGAGCCTGGGAACAGCAGGTTGAGGGCATAGTGGAAGGCTGCTGAGCAGGGCAAGAAGAAAAAGGGACTCAGGCAGAAGTTAGCAAGGATCTAAAAGTGAAAGGATGTCAACCAGGGAATTGCGTCCTGTTATCGTAAAACAAACCTGGTTAGGTCAGACAGATAACTACCAAGTGCACATTGTCAGGTAAGTTGGTTGTGCTCTTATTTCAAAGTACGATAAAAAGGAGAAGGAGCTGTTAATCAAGGAGCTGTACTTCTCCACAGAGGGGCAAGAAATCAGGCAGATCATAACATTCAGTTTTACAAACTAAATGTTATTGTTTGACAAAAGTGATGTCACTACAACTTCTCAATCCGAAAGCTCTCTTCAGGTATAAAAGAAACAGAAGAAAAGCAAACGATCCAAGCCATGACATAGGAAAAAGGGCTCCATAGCACTTCCAGAAGAAAACTGAAAATCCACAGGCTTAAAGTCAAGTTCCTCCATGATTCAGTCCTTGCCTACTGCCTTTGTCTCACGGTCTCACATCCACTCTGGATCTATGGAATCTACCACTAATACCTACAAAACAGGGGGTTCTGGGCTTGGTCATTTGCTCATTTTGTGAAACCAGGGTAGCTACTTTATTTCCTTGTGCATCATATGTCTAGTTGTCCACCTATAAATTTCCCTTAAAAACCCAAACCATCCAGGGCCTCAGATTCTCAGTATTCCCAACATATGTAAGCATTCTCCAGGTTGGTCTGGTCTCTCTCCTAAGGATGCTCAGCATAGAAGGTTGACACAAAGCCCAAATTGACCCACCTCAAAAGGCTCAATGCCAGGAATCTTGGGAGAGAGAGCTGATAATTTTGGACTTTACTATACTACACAGTCTCTAGCCTAGGGGTGCACTACAGTAGTCCCCAAATTAGTTGTCCAGTTGCAGTCTACAGGAGAGGTCAAATATTGTAGGGGCTACTTCCCCTTTGAAGGAAAGCGTATTTCCAGAAGGTAACCCAAAAAGTGAGAATGCCACTGCCCATTATCAGGGTATTGGGGACATGTGCCTTTCTTCCCCTTTTTTGCCAACTCAAAATCCAGTCCATTTCTCCTCAAATATAACCCTGCCACAGTGAAACTGACAAGATATACAATAAAGTTGAGGAAGAGAAACACAAAGACCTAGATAGTAACCTATTTATTTTTCCAGGGGAAAAAAAAGCAACAACTATTCTAGCAAAGAAAATAGCCCTACATTTGGTCATATTTTTTTTTTCCTGTTGTCCCTTCAATTTAAGAGAAAAACTTTTCAAAATCATACAAAATGGTATACACTGTCTACTTTCCTGTGGCCCTCTTCAAATGCATAACCTTTCAGGTCACTATGAAACACTGTTTTGAAATATGTCTCAGTCTGTCTTTCAGTGTGACGGTGAAATTACCAGGCAGTTCAGAATGTGACAAGACTGAATTAGGCTGTAGCAGACCAGCCGTTATCATAATCGCTCCCCTCCTTACTTCCTGAGAGAGGGGGAAGCCACTGAAAACTCCAGGAACAGAGAAGCACACCTCATTCTCTGTACAAGGGAAGTGTCCCCGTGGAATTACATCGTTCCCTTCTCCAGGAGACCTCAGATCAGTGTAACTATTGATGCAGAGCCCGCTTTGCTTAAACTCTTCTGTCACCGTGTCGCCAGCCCCCAATTTGTGACTCTATTAGTCACGTATCGCTGTCCAGCTCCCTTCGGACTGGCAGGGAACATCTTGGAATGTCTTCAGAGTAACATTATACAGAAATACTTGACCTTTTTAAGAAACACTGATCAAATTTGCCTTGAATATTTCACTATATCACGGGAACAATCATAAATGGCATATAAAAATTCAGTAGCTGTGGGGATCAATAAGCCACCCACCCAGAAATATATATATAT
>NW_004955480.1:699059-765577 GCF_000276665.1 Chinchilla lanigera | reverse complement strand
AACTACAGCACACCCGTAATCCTGTCTCTTCAATGTGGTGGTAATAAAGCATGTTATACTTTCATTCTTATAATATATAATACATAGATTTTTTTAAATTGCAAAGACACACTGTTACTGTCTCAGTGGAATTGGTTTCATTTCTATTCTAGTGCCAGCTGCAGGCTCTCAGCCTGGCCTAAAGAAAGTAAACTCACAGGATCAAACAGAATGCTGGCCCTGAGCTCCACCTTTTTGACTTGGGGCACTAAGAAGGATTCTGTCAAAATGCAAGTGTTTTATCTAGAAGGGATTCATGCTGGCTCGTTAGTAGTAGCTAACATATTTGCGTGTATACATTTATTTAACTGGCAAACAGCAAAGTCTAAAGAAAAAGGCTCGAAGACCGGTAAGTGTGATGAAGAGATGGGGAGGGGACTTCAGGGCTGACAAGAGTTGACTGAGAATGTCCAGGAGCCACGAGAATATCCTCAAGAGATGCTCAAGTCTGTGTCACAGCCCTGGGACCATGAAAACCCAGCATCGGAGGATCGAGGCTCCTCCCTATTGCCTTGGGGGCCCTTTCCTCTTAAAGAGAGGCCATAAATAATATGTCTCTAATATGTCTTTGGAATCTGTAGGCTAAACCCCAAAAGCCTCACTCAAAGACATAAGGCAAATAAAGTATGATCTAAGAATTTCCTTTCCAGCTTGTACTAAAAACAAAAGTATTTTAACAAAGCACCCAATAACCAAGTATATATGATGAGATAAGTTGGCCTGTTCATGTGTCATAAGCTTTTCAGACAGAATCCAGATGGTCATAATGTTCTCTCTCTGCTCTCTGTTTCTGCCTTGCTCCTTCTCTCAGCTGGTTTAGTGAAGAAGAAGACTACCCCACTGAACTGACAGCCAAACATTAAAAAAGTGGCTGACGGAAATGTGTGGTTGGTGATCAGCCTACATGGACAAGCGCTCTGTTAGCTGCAGATGCCCTCATATACTGAAATGGGACAAACACAGACACACACACACACACACACACACACACACACACACATGGCAAATACTCCAATTTGAAGACCTTCTAAATATTTCTTTTCTCTCTCCAGTATGGTGCTACCTCATTGTCAGGGAGATTTTCTATAAATTTGCTTCAATGGTCACATAGGTTAAAAAAAAAATTAATAGCCTAAGAAGTGAGGGCTAAAGGCCACAAAGTTAAAGCGCTTACAAGGCAAATAATTTGAAGAGGCAGGATAAAATCAAAAACAGAATTTAAATGGCCCCAGCCTAAGAATTTATAAAAGACCAAGTCCTGACCTATGACAGAAATGAGAACTTTATTGGACACGTAATTCAGAAAGGCAGGAAAAGCTGATACATGGAACACAATGAATGTCAGGTTAAGGATTTAAATCTCAGTCTGACAGGATTGGGAAAACCAATACAATAATGCCAGTGAGGAGGAGAGACACGCTGTGCAAATCCAGTGCGCTGTCGAACTCGGACTGCATAATTAGCCCGCGTTGTAATTAAGAATCTAGAGGCCCTATTGAAATGAAACCACAATGGGTAGATTCGGATCTTGCTGCATCTTGCCAGAATACTAAACAAGGTAACAGTTTTCCCCAATTTTGGCTGGACTCTGGTAGCTGACAGTCAGTGAGGGTTATAAACACCTCTGCCCTACCTGTTTGTAATACTTCTGACTGACAGAAGGGAAATGGTTTAAAGGTCCTGAGGTGGTGGTCCCATCTTTGGCTTTTCTATTTAGCTTCAAAAGAAATGTTTCTTTGGTTATGGCTTCATTCTTGAATCATAGGAAACTAAGTTCATTACCAGCCTGAGGTCAAGGCTGAGTTGATCTCTGAGCCGATGATAAACTGGCATTACAGGCTTGTTTTATTTATAGAGACCAATGATATCAAATTAGATGGGAAGAAAGAGAGAGAAGAATTTAGCTTCTTATAGAAAATAAGTATCTCTGGAAGATATCTACTACCAGTTTTCTAAAAATATAAGACAAAGCCACAGATTCTAGCTTTGTTCTTAAAACATGGGAGGAGAAAAGAAGCTTGCACACTACCATCATTATGCGCTAATTCAAGGGACCCATCCTCATATAAATGTATGATAACCTGAGGTAAGGAGCACATTCTCTTCATTTTTCCTGTTCTTTCATAAAAGCCAACAGAAGTCCCTAGAGGTCACTGGCTCCTTTTGCCATATTAGTTGGGAAAAATGAAACCAATAAAGATAAATTGTTTTCTTTGCTTTACTTTTAAGGATGGACCCTTATTATGACTATTTCCATCATGAAAATAAAACATTATATTCTAGAGAAATAATGGAGAAACATTAGTCTCTATGAGAGAGTCCCGTGACACAAATTCTTGGGTTTCTGAAATATTCTTTTTAGGAAGATTATTTCAAGGCAAGATAAGAGGCCACTGATTATTTCATTTCAGTAATGTGCAGATAAAACTCTACGGGCTACTAAACACCCAGCAATGTACCCAGAATAAAAAGAAAAGATGTCAGAGAAACATTCACACTGGGGTTTGGAATCCTTAAGCCAAGGGAGGTGGTGACTTTAAGGAACTGACATTTACAAGAATCAAGAAAGGAAACCTTCAGTAAAAATGTGGTGAGCAGAAGCTCTTGGGCCCTTAATATAGTTTATCTTTCACATAAAGGTATCTTGAAAACCTTTACACAAGTCCTTTATGAGGGAATAATTTCTGAGCCTGGGCAGACAATGGTCTTTCAAATCCATTCTCAGTTTAGAAAGCATTTGTAAGGAGGATTTTTGCCAGCCACCGCCTGAGAAGTGTGTGATGCCCTTGGAAATCTCTGTAATTAACAATAAGCCTCTCTCACAATTGAAAGTGGACCCTCATACCCTAAAGTAGCACTGATGTTTCTATTTCTGACCTACACCCTTCATTTTATGCAATGTCTTTTAAAAACCAAGGGCAAGAACAACCTGGAGAGAAATTTTCAAATTTTGGATCAGAGCCACCAAATCAATAATGGCGGAACAAAATGAATTATCAACCCGCACTGCTTCAATCACAGGGAAAGGCAAGGAGGTAGCCAAAAGAGAAACTGCGGTCAATGTTAAGAAACAGAATGAATTGACTTTGAGGTAAGCTTATATCTAATTAAATGAGGCTGGGGGCAAGGCAAGGTAGACTCATCGGCAGTTGATAAGGAAGTGATCACAGCAGATGACTCAGCTTGGTTGAGCTGCCTTTTCCAAGCTGGAAAGGAGAACAGAAAGTAGTGTGGGGGTAAAGGGCATAGGAGACGCTGCAAGTTCTTCAGGTGTGTATTTCCTCTCATTCTATGAATGTATGAAGTAAATCTGTCAAGCTTCCTCCATTAGCAAGTAAGCTGCTATCACTATCTAAAAGTCCATTCCACATGAACTCAGAGGAAGAGCTCCTTACTGTGGAGTGTCATATCAGCTAAGAGAGGGAGGAAAGGGGAGCCAATGAGGTACACATATTGTTGGTTTCTAGTGATAGGCCAATGCTTTTAAAACTTCTGCCTGGAAGCCTGGAATTTTTGTAGCAAGAGTTCCAGACTCTCAGGTTATACATGAACTGCCACCCATCAAGTGCCATGTGCATCTCTGGGAGAGATGAACAAAAGATATCTAAAGATAGAAGACAGTCCTAGTGGCTTCTTCATGTATCCCCTTGGGGACTTGGCACTAGGCTAGTCATAAAATGGGATCCTAACTGAAGGAGACTTCATCAATGTTGGTACTTGTGTTAGGCAGTTTTTCATCACTGGAATAATACTTAACACCTGCTATTTAAAGAGAGAGGTTTATTGGGCTCACAGTCCCAGTGGGTTCAGTCCATGATTAGCTGACTCCAAGGCAGAAATGGCATGGTAGAAGGGCCTGTCAAAGGGCAGCTGGGGAGGGAAAGGAAGGAAAGACGAAGGAAGGTCCTCCATCTCACCAGCCACACCAACACTGACCTCTAGTTACACTGTGCTATACACTATAGGAAACAGCAGTAACCTTTTAGATCAGCCACTCCAACCAAAGCAGCAGCTTGCCCTCTCTGCACCCTGAGACTTACAAATATATACTCTCTTCCTGTTCCATTTGCAAACACACTGTGTTCCTTAAGCATGTACAAGTGACAACCCATGCTTCAGAGACACTCTTAAATAAACTCAAGATGATTCACTATTTTCTGGTGGTGTACAGCTAATGATATGTTCAAAATACCTTTAAAAGTCACCAAATCTCTCATACTTCCAATGCTTTTTAAATGGCAAAAGGTTTAGGCATGAAGGAATGAGCTCAGCAAAGCCAGTAAAAAATTAACATGAATTCTGAAAAAAGGCTCTGCCCTTCTTTTTATAGAGCTAAATTCACAGGAGTGGTGCACTGGCTTATCAGGAAATTATAGATCTTATTATTGGGGAGCTGGGTGGCAGATGCCAAAAACATTTAAATTTCCAATTCATGAAGCCCATTGTAGCTTGGTATTATGGTTTTATTAGATTTGTGCCTTTAGCCGGGAATCTATTATTATGATAAAATACAAAATATAATTATTGTTTTCTTGCAGTGAGAACCTCAGAATTATCTAACATTTTATTGTTTCCCCATCAAAAGAAACCCCGACTTTGGTATTTTTTAAAGATTTTTTAAAGAAATGTCACTTTTTCTATCTACTTTTCATAATAGTTCTTGCTTTATGCTGTTCAATGGAGAAAGAAATAGAAAGAATTGAGATGGAGGCTGTAAATCACAGTGGTTTTCCTTTAATTACAGGATTATACACTTGTATTTCTCATCCTTTCTACTGTTCTTTCTGCTTAGCCAAACTCCATTCCTCACGCAGTTCCCATTAATTGAGATGGTGTTTGCGGAAAGCTGATACATAGATATGAGTTTCACGGGGCCAAGTGCTCACCTACTATTACACACCAAATGGAGTTCGATACCTGTAATGGTCAATTTAACTGCTTGTCATATGACACCACTCCTGCCTCCATCTCTCGCTGATGCTCTTACAATTCCTTGTCACTCCTCTCTTTCCACTTCACATTATTATTATCTCCCTTCATCAGAAAATGAAAACGTTTTAGAAATCCTGAGGAGAGTCACATTAGATGTAAGGCACCATGGAGTTATGCTGGGGTCTCTAGTTTTCAAGTTGGAAGGGGCCTTACACAGCACATCCCCAGTTTGTCATTTTCCAAATGAGGACAGTGTGACCCAGGATGATCACACGGCTGTTAGGGACAAAAGTAAGGACGTGTCACGCACTTTTTAGGTAACTATCATTGAGGCCTGAGGATATATCTAGTACTCTGTCAATTACATTGTCTCTGATAATCCTCACAACAGCACCATGAAGTAAGTGCTAGGACTGCTTCCATTTAACAGAAGAGGAAATCGATGCACAGAGATGTTCATTAACTCATCAAAAGTCACACAGATGATAAGTGAAAAAAGCAAGTTTTGATCCCAAGTTGGCAAAGTTTCTCCTCTAGCAAAACTACAGTATTTGTTGTGTTAATACTTAGCACACACAGTGGAGACATGGTTGGAGATGCTATTTTACAAAACTAAAGTAAAGCATTGTCTTTGGCAGGTTTGACTCCTGACCCTGTCATTGAAAAGCTAAGGAACTTAACCTCTCTGGAGAGAACCTGTCAGGAACATTAACCTCTCTGAAAGTATTTCATTTGCCACGTAGAGATAATAACAGGACCCTCTCCCAGATTAGGTGAATGCACAGTAACATCATTCATCCACTCATCACACATGTACTGGGTGCCTACTTTGCATCAGGTGCTGACACACTGTGTTGGCAATTTGGATATGCAGCACCAAACAAAGCAAACTCAGTTTGTGCATGTGAAATACAAAATGCTGTGCAGAGGTAGGCAATGATGTTGGTCATTGGAGTGATCAAATGCACAGGCAGGTTCTGCTTCTTAGGAACATTTTACCTCTGCCCTGAGCATTTTGCTTCTCCAGTAGATCTCTTCCATGAATCCTATAAAACCAAGCTTATGTGTTTGTCTATATGTACACATACTCTTTCGTAGGTATGTATGTATTGACTCACCATATTTATGGATTTAGACACTTTAGGGAATTTTTACATCGTGTTTCCTATAGACACTTTCTTAAAGTTGGGGAAATAATGCTAGCTATCCTTTGAGACACTATGCTATCACAGTATGTGTGGTATTTTTAGATATAACCATTTAAGTTGGATATCAGGAAATTAATCAGAAATCTAGTCTCATTATAAAGAAATGTGCATTGGAAACTTAGGTTCAACTTCCTGTGATTTTTGCATCCATGCAGTAATTATACTTGAGCATCCACTAGGAATTAGGCACCACATCAGGCACAAGGACAGGGGTCCTGCTGTCTTGGAGCCCACAGTCTATGAGAGAAAGGTGCCCGAAGGGGAACCACCATGAGAAAGCTGGGATTGCGCTGCATGCTGGGGCACTGGAGTACACAGGTGGAAGGCGGGTTGCACTCCCTTGGAAAATGAGGAGAGACTTTGCAAACAAGAGCTAAGAAGAGGAGCCACAGACACTTAAGGGCTGTGTAGTTCTTGTCACCTCCCCAACACTACCTTTCCATGTGGTTCTCACAAATCACTTAACTTTTCTAGTTTGGTGTCACTATGTGTAAAATAAGGCCAGTATGTAAAGTAGGGCTAAGGATTCCCACCTTCCCAGGGTTGTGAGGACCACAACTTATTCAGGAATTAGAATCTAAATCTACATCTACACATGTAAGGAGAAAATCAGTGTGGGCAGAATTCACACTTTGCTCCAGAGTTTAAGTGGTTGGATTTATCTGATGGGGTAAAAAATTGCTTATCTTTGAACTCAAGAACCTCACTGGGGGAGGCCAATGAATGCACTTCCTGTGGAACCAAAACTCAAAGTGGGAGAAGAGTGCTTGGTCAGGAGGGAAAAAGGAGACAGCAAGTTATGGTTGTCTGTTAGCTCCAGAACTGGGGCCTCTCCCTCTCTCTCTGTCCCTCTCTCCCTCCCTCTCTCTCTCTCTCTGTCTCTCTCCCCGTGTCCCTGTTTCTCTGCATTTTTCCTACCTCTTCCTTCCCCTATATCTGAGCTCTCTCCTCAGCTTTTACACTTGAATTCAAGTTCATTAAATGAATGAAGGTGGATCTCATGCTTTGCATGAATGCAGAGTGTAATACAAATGTTGGCGACTGTTATTAGCTCAAGTTAATGCCTTTAAAAGACTACCCATAATTTTCTAGAAAGGTATATCTTATACAGAGGCCCACAAGGAATATATAATTGAGTTTGGGAGAAGTCAACATGAAGAAGATAGCATCCTAAATCAGAGGCCTGGGGACCCAGAAGTCCTTAGGAAGTTGTGCGTGTCAGGTGAGAGGAGGACTTGAATGCTCACTTCTCTTTTAATTATCTGATGTGCACACTTCCCTCCTTTGCTGCCTTCAGCCAGAGCTGATAAGAAAAGGTGGCAATATATATCTTGGAGGTCTGAAGGGAGAAGCCATGTTTCATGGGACTCCCTGCCTCTACAGCTGTTGTTAAAATATTACTGCTAATTAGCTGGCTAGTTATATATAAACCCTTACAAAGGAGTATTTTTACACAATCATAAAATAAATTAAACTACCAAAAATTCACGCTGTTAATTAAAATAACCCCTGTAGGAGGGGGAAAAAATCGCTACAAGGCTAAGGTAAATAGGAGGCAATTTCACAAGCACAAACTGATTAATTTTATTCCCCATTACATGTATTTGCTAATATCATCAGAATTAGGAAATAAAGCAATTTTGCCTTGACAGGAGTTCAAACGGAGGTGGTTCTAGCAGAGGAGTGAAGCTAGTCAGACATGCTTGGCCTGAGGCAGCTCGGCTCTGTCTAGAGGGGAAGAGCCTCTTTGGCAGAGTCGGTTTCCAGGAGGGACTGGGTTTAGGGTGGGGAGCATCTTCCCTGTCCACAGGAGCAGCCTCACCTAATTCTGAGACTGTTGTGGCACAGGTTGTGACTGCCACATCCAAAGATACAGACACTTGAGAACACAAGAGACACTCTCTCTGCTGCTAAGGGGTGGCAGAAGGTACAGAGAAGGGAACTTCAGTTCCGGAAGTGGCCAGGATGGTTTCCTGTCAATTCATTCACACAGCATATTCTTTCATGCATCTTTCTATTGCCCTGGATTTTATAACACAGATGCTCTTCTCTAAAGTTTTGTATATAATTCCTATATTTAAATGATTGCCCAAAACCCTCATGGATTTTTCTTTCACAAGAGATCACAACAGGTTCATCAAAAAGCTTGGAACATACTTTTGTAAGCCCCTCCCAAAGAAAATGCTACCTAGGAAAGAATAGACTCAAGCTTCAAGGTCTTTGGCTCTTTTTGCATCAGCTAGGTGAAAGAATGGACTTAATTCATGTGGAGTTCCCTCTCTAGGCATAACGTTGTGATTGCCCCTGACCTCCTCACCCTCCGTGGTGCAAGGTAAATATTCACCTGAGAAATGATGCCTAAAAAAGCTCAAATACACTATTTTATAAGCCTTCGGGTCAAACAAAAATATTCTCATTCCCTTTGGAGCCCTAATTAGTTTGGTTATTTAATAATGCCTTTGTTTGAAGTTTATTCATCCTTCTACCCCTCAGAATGCTTCTGGGGCTCCAGCCCGGTTGAGCATCATGCTTTATGAGATGGCCGCTCACAGGACCCCTGGGTTTTGTCCAGGGGACCCCAAACATCTAAGAGACCAGACTTCAGGCTTTGATTCAGATGTCTTATCTGTGCAACTTCAAACATCCAGATGTTTGGGGAAGGGAATGCTGCATTTTATACATAATACTCCACTTTGGACGAAGAAAATGAACAGGTGCATGGACAATTCTAAAGGGCAGATAAAATAAACAAAACTCATTGCCCCTTCCAGAGGTGGTCAATTATACTTCACCACTTTACTCCCCTATAACATTTGTTTCCAAGCCACAGTTTGTTGAGATCACAGTTCCCACGAGGCAGCATTTGCCCAGCTACAAGGGAGGCCATAGTCTGCATGTCTGAGGCCTGGGAGAGCCCTGAATCTAATGTCTGCTGACTCTTTTCTCTTGAGCGACTCCAGCCCGCTATGGCTGCCCAGTGGAGGATCTGTCTCACCCTTACCCTGGCTGCTGCACAGACCTGGCACTGGCCGTTCAGCCTCCAGTCTCCACCTCCACAGTGCTACAACTCCAGCTAAAGACCCCCTGTCCCACTCAGAGCTCCTGCAAAGCCTCCTCTGCATGATGGGGCCAAACAGCCTCCCGCGTTCTCCAGGGTTCTCGGCCACTGGGCTGTGACCATCTTGTTTCCTTGTGCCTTCACAATGGTCACTACAAACTGTCCCTGTGCTCCGGCTGCTGAAAGATAACTGGATGTGTTCTGAAATACTCTGGCAAGTCCCCGGGCCCACCTATTGCTGCAGCTGCCATTTCCTCCCTTGTTAGCGTGGAGGAGACCTAGCTTACTTCCCAAGGAGTCAGGCGTCTTTTCCATGAAAAACGCTGTGCTCTCACCTGCAGGGTCCGTGGCTCCACCCTCAGTGTTCCCATGGCATTCATTTCAATGTGTCCTCTCCACCCAGTGATCTGACCTGGTCCATAGCTGACCATGATCACAGCTTCTTTTTTTTGTTTGTTTTTTTGGTTTTTTTTGTTTTTTTGGTCTTTTTGAGACAGGGTCTCGCTATGCAGTTCAGGCTGGCCTTCAGCTCACTTTGTAGCCCAGGATGGTCTCAAACTCACAACGATCTTCCTGCCTCAGCTTCCCAAGTGCGGGAATTATGGGTGTGTACCATCACACCTGGCTGATGATCACATCTTCTGACTTCACCCACCTCAGCAGCTCTTACGTCCTCCCAGCAGCCTCAGTGCTGACACAAAGGCTCGCGTCCATAGGCTCAAGGCCCTGGGAGCTCACCCGCCTCTTTTCTCTGGACTCCAGTCCTGCTGGCCTCCATCCCACTGTGTCCCATACTTGCTTCTCTCCCAGCACTTCTATGCCACCCTCAAACTGGGGTGCTAGTCCCTCCTCAGCCCTTCAAACTCCAAACCATGTTAATGCCCACTCAGCCTTCAAGTCCAGAGATAACCTGTGTTGAAAGCCTCCCCAGTCTCCTCTCTCAGCCCCATTTGAGTCAGATTCCACGGTCGCCCATGCCTTTTCCTGGAGCTTTCTTATGAAATGCTCCCACCAAGAACCTGCTCATCCATGCCCTTTACCATTTCTTTCCATTCTCCAAAGCACATGTCGTAGGCCATAATTAATCCACTTCTGGAAAACTACAATGGCTGGGGGACAGAAGTAGAAGGGCAAAGAAAGAGGGAGCTGGGACTCAGCAACACACAGAGTCTCGCGTTCACACGCAGAGCCACACCCCTTTCCCTCTTCCTTTAGACTGAAGACCCCTCAGGAGTAGGGTTGCTGCTCTTGCTCCACTGCATCACCAGCCATTTGCAAGGTACCCGGCTCATCAGAAGGGCTCATAAGTGTCTGTTAAATGGACAATGAATGATTTACATGCTTTCAGCACATCACCATGATCATGACCTACTCTTTAGGGGCAGAAGCTATGTTTTATTCATATTTGGATCCTGGCACACAGGGTGTTGTCAGCACCGCTGTTGAGGCAATGCTGGGTGGAGTTACAGAGATGCGAGGCAGATTTCTGTGTCTCTAACAAGTAGAGTCCGGGGTTAGACAGGTAAGCCTCACGCCTTGTATAAGGGGGCGCTCCCCATCTCTGGAGCCATGCACAGAGAAGGAACACGAATCATGTCAAGAAAAGTCTGAGAACAATTCAACCAACGAACTGGATGGTCTCTCCTGTCCCTTCCTACCCTCCTGGTGCAACTAGATAAGACCAGGAAGGTGGTGGATTGATGGCAGAGAGAGCTGCAGAAATGAGATTCTGCAAGGAAGTTTCAAGTCCAAGAGGAAGAGTGGGTTTTTTTCATCAATGTTTTCACAATCCCTGGCAGGTAACAGCCTCGAGAGGCTCTGTGAAATGTAGGTGTGGTGACTGAAGGCGATGTCAGAGATTACAGTCGTACCCAGCTGTCCGTCTACCCCTTCCTTATTTTTAGATTCAAATACAGCTTGAAAGGGACTCAGACTTTGAAGAGCCAGGCAGAAAATTGTGCTAGTCACACGGAGTCATTTTGACTGTTTTTTTTTTTTTCCAGCTGTTTCCTAAGAAAACAGATTTAACGTTTGTCACCCACACTCCCGAATAAGGAAAACAATTTTGCTTTCTCCTAAAGAGAAAGATACAAGGTGGATTTGGCATTTGTGAAGTGGAGAATAGGGTTCAGATTCATGGTAGACTGAGGGTTTCTTTGCTCTTTCTATATTTTCATATTCAGGAAATTAAATGATTTGCCCACCTTGCTTCCTCACTGAACGGTCCCACCAAGCTACTCCTCCTTAGTGCCTTTCACCATTCTTCTTTCTATTGTCCAAATTCTAGGTCTTTGGCCCTAGTTAATCAGCTTCTGGAATATGAGCATGGCTGAGAGACAGAAGTACAGAGGCAAAGAAGAGGGAAGCCGGATCTGAGCAACATGTGACAGGAGGCACTCGCAGCTCTGCCTTTTATTTCTCTGCCTGCCTAAGTTAACAATCCTAATATTTCATGTTTCAGGTCATATAATCAGATCATCAATTTCTGTGGGTGTATTATGTACCATTTTCTTTATACATATTAGTTCATTGGTTTTCAATTGCCTTATAAGTTATGTATTATCTCTGTTTAATAGGTGAAAAAGTTAAGGCTTAGAGAAGCTGAATAGCTTGCCCAACATCACACAGCCGAGAAGCACAGGAGCCAGGATTCAAACCCAGGTTTTCTGCCTTCAAACCCAGATCTGATAACAGTATCCACAATCTCAGGGTGAGCTGTGAGATTTCTCATTAACAAAGACCCCGTCAGCTGTCACACTAAATCAACCAGGGATACGCTTGCTCCCAAGAGAACATTTGGGATGGTCTGCAGATAATTTCAGCTGTCACAAATAGGTAGGGGCTGCTGGTATCCGGTGAAGAGAGGCCAGAGATCCCCCAAATACCCTGCAATTCACAGGAGAGCCTCTACAGCAATGGATTATCAGGTCCAAAATATTAATAGTGCCAGAGTTGAGAAACTCTCTCGATGCTTCC
Organism: Chinchilla lanigera; assembly: GCF_000276665.1. NCBI lineage: Eukaryota > Metazoa > Chordata > Mammalia > Rodentia > Chinchillidae > Chinchilla > Chinchilla lanigera. The sequence goes on along the minus strand of NW_004955480.1, from coordinate 753,364 downwards.
ACCATTATGTCAAACGGGCTCCCCGCCACCAACTGGTGACCTTCTCTGCTGAAAAGGGGAACAGCGCATAACTTCTTTATATATATAGTTACATGCTTAACAATGTCTGGAATTAGTCAAGGCCCTTTTTGTGATTGAAAATTTTTTTAAAGAAGGGAAAGAAAAGAAGATGAAGGGAAGGGAAGAGAAGAGCAGGAGAAAATAAAGTGAAAAGAAAAAACAAAAAAGGGAAGGAGAAAACTAACATTAGAAACCAACAATCCACAGCTTTCAACAGCTGGGTCACATTACATGGAAATCAGCCCCCGGGACAGCACGACAGATTGCTCTGTGTTTTCATGAACAGTGCAGTGTGCTGGGTAAATGCTTTGCCCCATTTAGAAACAGATAGTTAATGGGGACTGAAGTGATCGAATGCCGGGTACCCCAGGGTTACTTACATCACGGGCCTGGGTGACCAGAGCTCATAAATAAAACACTGGGTGTCTTATTTTAGGCCTGGTCAGATAAGCAAGGGCTTGCATCATGTGAATGGAGCCCACAGCGAGATATGACACTGAGCCTGGTAATTCCAGGAGCTCCTGGAATGTGACATTTCAAGCACAGTACACTGAGTTCATACCCTGTGGAAGCTGCAGGACCCACCAGGCCTTCATAGCCCATCATCTCTTGGATTCAGCTGCCACGAGAGAAGGCTGTCAGCGAGCCGGACTTTAAATTTTGCCAAGCTCATTCCCTACTACGCAGAAGTTAATTTGAGGCACATTTGCAACTTATAACTCTGATTTACTCATTTGCTGCTACAGGACCACACACAGCTTGGCAGCCTGCCAGCTTGCACAGACCATTCCCTTGGAAAAGATTTGGCCCAAGTCACGACCCAGCTTGGCAGCTTGCAAAACAGCTGCTGGACACCGGCAGGATGTGGAATTGAACACAAGAAAAGGAAGATCTCTCTTCTTTGCCTCACATTTTTACATATAATTATGTAATCATATCCCTATTCAGATACTTTGACATAAATTGGGCTTAATTAAATTGTTGCTAATTTGTTGTTTTATTATTAGTTCATGGCTTGTTTGCCGATGCACCCACAAGCCAGGCACACACACGCACGCACACACGCACGCATACGCACGCACATGCTCGTCATGGTGCTGCTACGGTTTTGAGAGTAATAAAAATGTTCCCTGCGAATAATTTCTCTATTTGACAGAACAACTAAAGATTTCAAAGACTGCTTGTTCATCTGGTATACAAATGGCTGGATGAATAACTTTAATGTGATAATTTGCTGGTATTATTGGGTTTTTTCTCACAGATTTCCCATAATCTGATATTAATCAAATAATATATTCTGTACATGAAATAAATTCTCTCCCTACCACAGCAAAAACAGCTCCCATAATAAATGTATTTCTCTGTGGTCTGTATTATTCTGTTTCTCATTCAGACCTTGTGGTCTAAAGGGAACATCTTTAATGAATGTCTGCAAATGTGAATTTAGGAATGGTCTGCATTTGCTATGAGACGATTACATGTAGCTGATCACTGATGAAAAGCATCCAGCCAGCTGCCCATGGAATTAAACTTGCAGGGAGGCATCCCCTGAACTCCACCCACACGCCTGCTCCACCAGGAATCTGCTCAGAGCCAATTCATCTGCCTCTGTCACTGTTTCCCAAAGTATGCGTCACAGAATACCTGCTTCTTAGAAACAAAGATCACAACACACTTTTTTCAGTGCTTGTTAGAAAAGTATAAGGTCCTTATTGGAAATGGAGTTCCTGGACACCACTCCAAACTGATTAGATCTGAATCTCTGGGGGAATCTCTACTTCTAATAATATTTTCAGGTGAAACTGGCTTTCTTTTGTGAGTCTTGGGGACTATGGAGGGGTTAGCTTCGTTTGCTTTCTGCTGCTATAACTGAATACCACATACTGAGTAACTTATAAAGAAAAAAAGTATTTTCCTTAGAGGTCTGGAGGCTGGGAAGTCCAAGGTTGAGGGGCTGCATCCTGTGACAGCCTCACGGATGGTGAGGACTCTCTGCAGAGTCTAGGACAACACAGAATTTCATATGATGAGACAGAGAGTATGCATACCAGAAAGAGATCCTTCCATCACAAAGCCAATCCATGGATAATCCATTAATCTACTAATCCACAAATGGATTAATCTATCCATGAGGGCACAGCCTTCCAGACCCAATCACTTCTCAAAGGTCCCACCACTCAAATATCATTAGCATATGACTTTGGAGACTAAATTCCCAGCAATGCACTTTCAAACTAGAACAAATAGTGAAAGGAAGGTAATTTTCCCCCAAAATAAGGGATACAAGTGAAATAATGGAGAATGTGCTCTTAAACCCACTGCGTTTGACAAACAGAAAAACACTGTTAAAATTTCTAGATAATCAGCTAATGCTTTGTAACCTCTCAGCTCAATCAATCAATAAAATTTTGTCTTAAGAATGATAAGTCCTTCATCTCTACAAGAAGAAATTTGAGTTACACTTATTATATATACTAAGGCAAGGAAAGAAACATAAGCATGAAAATACTTTAGGGTGAATGTTTAACCAAAAAAAAATGTTTTTTAATTAAAAATTTTCTCTAGATAACCTGATAGAAGTGTACTTACTTTCCAAGCTTCTAGTTTATCAAAGGGTTTGCTATATTTCACTGATAATTATCTCTTCAGTTTCCTGTTCCACCTTTGCTCACCTTATTTCAGGAGTCACCAGGACTGGCTGACACGTGCAGTATGTTGCCCTGGCACTTGTAATCATTCCGTGTTATTGTATTTGTGGCTGTGCTCCTCTACATAGAGTCATAGGGCTCATTTCTATCTTTCATAGGTTTCTACCAGCCCACAAATGAGGGCACTTGGGGGTAACAGATTGTCATTCAGCTGTTCTCACCTATTAAACCATAAGCTCTTTAGGAGGAAGAGCCATCTCTTCTGTTTCCAACTACCTCCACCATCCCATTGGACCTCTATCTGACTTGGCATAGAGCTGTCCTTAAAAAGATGCATGTGACATAATAACCATGCCATGAAGGCTGGCATCCACTAGGACAGAGAAAGTCCTAAACATTGCTCTGTAGCTACAAAGACCAGATAAACAACCTCTCTGCCAAAATTCAAGCAATGCCTCCAATTCCTACTCGAGAACATGGACTTCCTCCCCAGAAGGCTCAGGGGCAAGATGGCCGCCTCTCCACATCTAGGGAGAAAAGACAAAGTCAGCAAGCTTTTCACAATTTCAGCTGCATTTACCCTGAAACCATTGAGAAGGAAAGTGTCATACTGGCACGCTGAAACCACGACACCTCTGTCCGGAACGCAGCTGTACTCGAGATTTACCATGTGGCCTTAGGCAGCTCATTTAACCTCTCAGTGTCTTAATTTCTTCATCTGGAAAATGAAGACGCTACCTACATCATGGGCACAGCGTCTCAAGGTTAATGTTGGAGGCTGATGTCGACAGGCAGCCGAGAAGGGATGGTTTCATTCTGCGGAGCAAGGCAGGCACAGCAGTGCACTTCTGGGTGGTGATGACATGCTCAGGACCCCGGCACTGAGCCCTCAGGTCAGTCACGCACACGGCACGTGACAAACACAATAAGCCATCACGATACACCACCTGGAGTCTTTATTGTTGTTGCCAAGCGGAGTTGGTAAAGCAAACAAAGCAAAGGGTTGGAGCCCTAATTTATCAAATGTTATTGATACTGATCTCAAATTGACAAGCAATGCGCTGCTTCTAGATTCAGGTCAATAAATCCATTTCATAATACAGTACGATCCCAACCCTTTGCCCCCAAATCCATCCATCTCGATATTGGAAACCCATCCTGCTTTGCCTGCACTCTGTCAAATGTCACCACAGAGTGCAGAAGCCACTCTGCCAAGTCTATATCCCGAACTAAATCCCAATGGAAACTTCCCAGATATAAATAACCACTATGAACACACAGGGAAGAAAAATAGCTACGAAGTTTCACTCTTACTTTTTTTTTCCTTCTTTTTAGCCTGTGACAAGTAAAAATCACAGAGTTACTCACTCTCCAAAAAACAATCTAAAACCAGAAGGTTTAACCAATTCAACTTTCTAGTCACTGTGGCAACTATTTTAATCTGTGGAGCAGTGTCTGGTGCATGTACGTAGGGGGTCCCTGGTACACTCTGAGAGGACCCCCTATTTCTGTGCTCAGTGTGAGCGGTGGCCTTTGATGACACCCAGGGTCTCATGCCACGAGGACAGAATTCTCAGAAAAGGCAGCTTTTCTCCCACTTTGAGCTGATGAGTGAGACCCTAGGGCATCAGATGTAAGGAAACCCCAGTTTAATAGCAGGGAAGAGGAATTCAGAGTCTGTAAGACAGAGAAAAGTAGCATTAAAAAACAGAAAACTGAGCCTGAAGTCAAGATGTCTAGACTTAAATTACGCAGAGCCAAAAACTAGTGACTTAGGGAAAACCCTGTCATCTCTCTGAGCCCCTTAGTCGACAGGTGAGAGGTCTGTTTAAACCCAATAGTCTGAGAGCCCCTAGCACAGTGTGCATAGTTAAGTGCTCAGTAAATATTTGTTGACATAATCTGAAGCATTAAATACTGAATGACAACTCTCATTCATTAATCAGTGGGCCACTGTTCACTTCTGAAAGCACACCACATGCCAAGCAGAGAACTAAGGGGTGAGGGGAGACGGGGGAAGAGGTTATGATGCCTTCCTGGGAAGGCATCCTTCCCAGAAAAACGTACAAAACTGGATAAGAAGCCCAGTAAGCCCAGATTCAAGAATCCAGTACCACCTGGGCAGGATGTAGACCCAGAGCCCTGGGGAAGCACCCACACCCAGACCGGGGAGACTGTGGCCTTAGCCCACAATTCCTGGCCCAGAGGTGGCTGATTACAAGCTGCTTTCTGCGGTTGATGAACTAACACCCATGCTCACTTGCTCAGGGAAAGCAAACCCATCTGGATATTAGCTTCCTACAGGTTGTTGGGCAGGTAAATCTGCTGCAAATATGAGAGCCTAAGCCTGGCTTGCTTTAGGATTATCTGGGCTTTTGGATTTTTCTGACCACATTCAGAGGAGAGATACAGGGCAGACACAGGGGCCATCCTGGAAAGCTGAAGGTAAATTAAAATGCCATCTAGAGCATTAAACGCTTTTCCTGTTGAATTGCATTAGGCCATTTGCATTCTTGGCCACAGCCTCTCTGAAATCTTTCCTCAGGCATAGTAAGAAAGAGGGAGACAGGAAGAAAAAAAAAGAAGAAGAAGAAGAGGAAGGAGAGAGATGAGGGAAGAGGAACAGACACCTAAAATCTCCAAAATTGTCCATACCTCAGTCTGGCCATTCAAGATAGACAAGGTCAAAGCAGGCCTTTTTTCTTTCTTTCCTTTTATTTTATTTTATTTCATCTCATTTTATTTTAATTTTTGGTACTAGGGATTGAACTCAAGGTGGTCACACTGAATGGCATCCCCAGCCCTATTTTACCTTATTTTATTCTATTTCATATTTTGAGATAGGGTCTCACTAAGTCACTAAGTTGCCAGGAGTCGGCTCAGATTTGTGATCCCCTGCCTCAGCCTCCCAGCATGCTGGAATCACAGGTGTGCACCACCACACCTGGCACCAACAGGCATTTTATTTCTCTTCCCAATGGAATCAGGAAATAGGAGCGAAGTGAGCAACGAGTAAGGCCTTCCTCTGCCTCCACTGACACCCAGGGCAGATCTACTTGCTTCTTCCCCAGAACTTAAAGGCTCTGTAGCAGCTTCACACAATGGTTTGGAGGCAGCAGCCTCCTCTGGTATCCCCAGCCTATTCTTGCCATTGTCTCTCACAGCCTTGGAATTCCCTAGGTGATGTCCCTTGGGGACCGTGCCAAGATTTTCATTGTAGCTGAAACCCCACCTACTATCACTTATCCCATATGGTTCCCTTAAACCAAGTTCCTTTGTAAGACTCTACTATTGCGCTAGGCACCAATGTTTATATTGAGGTTGTTACCTTGTCCTAATACACATAAACATAAATCGTCATTATTGAAATAGCATAACATTGCAATTAGGAGTTCAGTGCCAAATGTGAGCAAATCCTGGCTCTGCCCCTACGAGCTCTGTAACTTGGACAGCTTACTTAACTTCTCCATGCCTCAGTTTGATGGTCCTTTGAGTGAATAAAACCTACTTCATACAGTAACCATGAGAATTAAATTAATTAATATTTTTTTAAAATTAATTAATATTTATCAAATTTTTCTATCACCAAGGAACTTCTACACAGGCAATACTTTTGGAAACATTAAACTAGACACAAAAGGATCCTTTACCTCTGGGTTTCTCGATGCTATTATTCTTCTCTGGAGTATCTCTTGTCCCCCTTCTCCTACCCCAACCACAACCAACATCAAAGCTATCAAAAGTACCTCCGTTCGCCCGGCGTGGTGGCGCACGCCTGTAATCCCACCACTCAGGAGACTGAGACAGGAGGATCATTGGGAGTTCAAGGCAAGCCTGGGCTGCAAAGTGAGGTCAAGGCCAGCCTGAACTGCATAAGTGAGACCCTGTCTCAAAAAGACAAAAAAAGGACCTTCATTCTTGCCTGTGCAAACTTATCCATTTCAAGGACTATCTTAATAGTAATCGCAGCTACTTGTGGAGAGTCTATTTGCTTCACAATGCTCTGCTCAGTACTTTCCATACATCCTCTGGCTCTTCATCTGCTCTATGAGGAAGACCTAGGTAATTTTCCTAAGCTTCTACAGCTTGCAACCAGAAGAGTCTGGATTCAAACACAGATCCTTCTGACCCAAGAGCCTGTAAATATCCAATTCAGCCAAGAAGCACCAGCGTGAACACCTCTGGCCAGAGCTCGTCGCAGCATCCAGCTAGATGCTCTGTCCTGCCACTGGAGTGAGCCTCTCCCACTGCGCTTAGCAAGCTCCATGCTGCAACATGATTAGCTACTTGTTTGTCTTTCCCTCCTGTTATTCAGGACAACTCTTTCCATTGTAAGCATTATGGAAGTAAATTATTGTAAGATTTCCTGCCATGTGGAAAAGGGTTACAGCAGACTGAACTGAACATTTTCTTTACAACTCTGGTCATCTTTATCAACACCAGACACTGTAATGCTCTGTGATGTAAACATGACTCCAGGGCATGTTTCTCTGAGTCCTACAGGGTGACAGTTAACAAGTCAGACTCCAGCCCCGCCCCCACCTACTACTGAATGGGAACCTCCAGGTTAAAGACCAGGAATCACTCAAGTTGAAGAACCGCTGCCTGAGGGTATATGCAGGCATCTGACCCCCGCTCCACGCTCCCAGATTCGGCTAGGTGTTAGTTCTTGTGTCTGCTTTTCATGATCTTTCTGACCTCTCCCATCTTCAGCTTGACAGCTCCCACTTCTCACTGCCAGCCCACATTGCTGGGTGAATCGCTCCTGTGTTATGTCTACTCACTAAGGCTATGGTTTCCAGAATATTCCTTTTGAGCTTCTGAATGCTTTCTGGCCATCTGATTCTTAGGGAAATGCTCTGTAGGAAGCCTGTACTATCAGAGCTGTTTGGTGGCAGAGAGGAGAACCCTGGATTTCCAATGCTAGGCTCCCTCCCTCCCTGACCCCTGTCACCACCACTTACAGTGGCCCAGAGCACCTTCCCCAAATTTTCTAGACTTCTACAGGGAGCAATTCCAAAACCACTGAGACAATGGACATTCTGGCAAATACTGTCTTTTTTATTGTGCCAGATAGCTCATTTTATTTTAATAAGCATTTGACATTAGCCCAAAGAGAGGGTGTTTGTCATGGAAGTTTCTCAGTACAGTCCACAGTCAAATGTGTATTTCTTTCTATTTGGGAGCCAATCACCACGTGTGGAATGTAGCCTCCATATCATCATTATGTTTGCAAGGTCACCCCTAACAAAGGCTCTTCTTAACATGGAAAGTGATGGTCTCGTTCTACGAATAGCTAGACTTCCACTACTTCCCAAAGGCTCTCAGAAAAATAAAGGTCAAGGGAATTGGCCTTTTCAAAAAGATCTCTCCTGTGTGGAAGGGAAAGACAACATCCAGGAAAAACTTCCTAACCTTTAAAATTGTAGACATCTCATTCTGACCATATTCTAACTATGTTAGTGTGTTGTAATGAAAAAATAAGGTCCAAGCAACAATCCTTAAACCTGAAAGATAAATAAGCAAATTTCTTCTAATGTTCTTTTAGGTTTTTCTCCCCAAATTTACCTTGGAGAGTCAGAATTTAGGAAATAAATTTAACATGTGCACTAGAGGCAGATATGGGAAAGTTGTATGCAATATGCCTTAGGATTTTGATAGGGAGCTAGGACACAGTTTGAAGTCACGTAAGGAGAATGATTCGGTGAATGTGACAAGATATTAGCAATTGCTGTACCTGGGTAAAGACTGTACAGAGTGTTTAGGAACTGTCCTATCAATTTTTCCGTAGGTTTGAAATTCATCAAAATAAAATTTGGGGGAAGCAATTCAAACACCTGTACAAATAAAGTACAGTCATATGTGTGTGTGTGTGAGACCAAGGCATCCAATAAGACCTGAACCTCCACAAGAGATGCGAGGCATCTAAGGCACAGTGTTCACAGAAGCACCTGTGTAACACTGAGTGGTCCCTGAGGTGCCCAGCATCCAACAGCAGCAAATGTTTCTGCACTCTCAACCTGACTGAGGCCAGTGCTTTTGACTCCTAAAGAGAAGCAGCTTAAAGCTAAGGTTCTCCATGACTTCATTTATTCATTTATGTATTTATTCATTTCCGTTCTGTATGTGGATTGAGCCCACTCTAAGGTAAGTAACTACTGTCTGCTACAAGCCTACTCCTGATCAGTATACTTTTGACTTTCAAACCAAGCAATCTTAAGCCAAATTCTGTATGTATTAGGTATGGGAAGACAGGCTAGTTTCTACTAAAATATTTTACTATCCAACCAGATCCTGTTTAATATATTATATTTATCATCACCACCACTAGCAGAAGTAGCAGCATCTATTTGTCTCTTTATTTGCCCAATTCAACTATTCCAGGACAGGGAACTGATATCAATCAGCTTTGTTTCTTTAATAGCCAGGATGGTAGTACATAAAGTATTCAATAGCTTTTTTTTTTTTTTTCCTATGCTGAAGCTTAAACCCAGGGCCTTCACACTGAGCTACATCTCCAGCCTTCTTTTTGAGACAGTCACACTAAGCTAGATTTAAATTTGTGATCCTCCTGCTTCAGCCTCCTAGAGTGCTAGGATTACAGATGTGTACCACTACACCCAGCTGATAAATATTTTTTGAATAAGTAAAACCATAAGTCTACTTGCTCGCTCATAGTCAAAGTTTTGTAGTGGTTTAGAGGAACATAAAACATTTTCCCTAGCTGCCTCACAATAATAGCCAGAATGTACTGGATGTGGATACAATCTGTCTGGTATTTTCTAAACTCTTTCCACATTTAATATTAACTCAATTAAGCTTTACACCTACACTAAGATGAAAGCATTAAGATTCTTCTTTTACAAGTTACCAAAGAGGAGAGATTGAGTACCTCTTCCACTGTCATGGAGGTTCCACTAAGATAAGTCACAATTACTACAGAGAGAAGGGCTCAGGTCTGAACAACATATCCTCAGCTTGCTTTTCACTCATTACTACCTTAGATCTTGACAGCACCAGGGACACTTTCACAAGATGATCCTCAGCTCCCACAACCTAGGCAAGCAAATCAGACTTTGGGGACTTCCTGCTGAATTTCACCTTGTCTAAATACAACCAACTAAAAATAACCTGAAAGGGAAGCATCTTGGAGCTGTTTGAGGAGGTGCAGAATGTTGCAGAGGACATGATATGGAGCAGTGATCCCTGGCTCTGCAAGCACTGCGGATGCTTTTCAGCATCAGCAAGTTGCAGATTGTGATGAGGAAAAAAAAAGTTTCCAATTATTGAAATTCCATAGTGTATTTAATTATGCAATTATCTTATTGTATTAACAAATGCTACAGCAGAGCTGCAATTGCTGAGATTTTTGCAATTTGGAAACACAGAATGTATTCTTTTCCCCAGCTGATTACATCTCAGGAGTCCATCCATTTTTCTGGGATTATGGAAATGATCCTACTTTTGAACTGTTCCATTCAGAAATCTAAAGCTAGCCTGATCCTGACTCTTGCCACTCCAAGTTTTAAGTGTGGCCCCCCAGTACAGACTGAGAATACGTCAGGGGGAAAATGCCTGCAAATTCATATCATTTTTGTTTCCATTAATCACTTTAGGCTCTTTTCCCTTTTGAAATTCAAATAAATAGAGTGTAAATATAAATTCAAAAATCAGTTATACAAATTGCATATTTTCAATGATGCAAACACAAATATACTCTTGTTCATTTGCTTAATAAGGATTTACCCCAAAGGGTTCGTGTATCATACCGTAAAACCCAAAGCACTCCATCAAAACATCTAAAATAGGTATTCTATGATACTTTTATGCATTTCTATTTGCCTCAGTTACTTCAGCAAATATGAAATGCAATCATGCAAAATTAAACATTCCATACATTTTCTATTCACTCTCCAGCACTCCTCTATACTCTGGAATAGGCTATCACACTTTCAAGTTTAAGGGGACAAAAAGTGAATCAGACTTCTTGTTTCTGAAAGCATTACAAGTAATAGGTCTTTTCACTTAGAGCTTTTCATCAAAGAATCACCAGGCTCTTTATACATAAAGCATAATTAATCCATACAGTCAGCTGCACGCTTACCCAATGGGAATCCTCGTTGCTGATGGAGAAGCCATATTTGAATTTTCTCCACCTGATTTGGTTCAGGCTTTTAGAAATGATGTTTCATTTACTTGTGTATGGCTAAGGGGCATGACCATATGTAGGAAAAATTGGACCCGCCTCCCAAAAAAGTGATAGTATAGATCACGGAACCTGGACCCAAAGTGCCTGGTGTTTGACTTTCAGCTTTGTAGCATTTTACTTATGAGATACTGAACATTTTGCTTGGCTTGTCTGTGCTTCAGTTCTTGAAGTGGTAAAGTTAGAATCAAAGTTGCTCCCATCCCACAGGAGAGTTGTGATAAAATGAACTACACATGTAACTCAATTAGAATACAGCCTAAGTAGCATTAAAAGTTATCTTGTCGTACTCAACTATGACACTTGCTACCTTTCTAACTCATTTAACAATTACCTCAGGGTGAAGTAATAGCAGTAGATGCTAATTATTCCCATTCCACAGATGAAGAAAGAAAGATTCAGTAGGGCTGTAGTGATCAAAATCTGAACTCCTAGAACCTAGTATAGTTCCATGGTTCCTCTTTCTATCCAGAATGACAAGACCAGTAGCCCAGACAGGTCTCTTCTTATTTGGTAGGAGAAAAAGGGTCATGTTTCAAAGGCAAAACAGAAAGCAGTCTCCTGCCAAGGCTTGTCTTGCATAGCAAAAGAGATCCCCATAGGCAGGAGACATGACAACAAGGCTGCCTTAATCATGATTTCTGCTAACTATGAAATGAAAGTTAATTTCATGCCTTGCATCCACAGACAAAAAGGTTCAGAGCTGTTTAAATTCTCTTCAGCCCAATGACAGTTAGTAAACAGGAGGCTTCGTGTTCTAATGCTTGAAATCACCCTTCGTATCTCAATATATTATTTATGCACTCAGCTTAAAATAAACAGCAACTCCAAAGTAGGTGAGTGGTCTCATTTAGCATGAACTTTTTTTTTCACTCTGACAGTTACTTTAAAACATTGGTAAACAACCTTAATTCACTTCTAACGAATTAGTAGGCTACTGCTGTGTCTACAGGAGGCGAGCAGATTGTATTATTAACCAAAACAACTTTCTCCCTGTCAGTCATCTGCACCTCGCAGAGGGATGTGGGCTTTGCTGCCTTGTTACTTAAACCAATCCACGAGCACATGTGATTCCAGACGGTTTCTTCTGAGGTCATTCTCTTCCACCTTTGATTAGATCTCTTGGCTCTGAGATGGAGAATGGGGCGTGGAGAAAGTAGATTCTCAGGGCTGCTTATTAAGAAAAATATAGACAAATGAGAACCTTTCCAAAGGACTGAAGACCTTGGAAATCGTGACAAGGAGCTCTCCTGTGGAAGGAACCGAACCAGACAAAAACATCACTGTAAGCAGACCCAAGGGTGCCACCAAATATTTGAAAGGGTGTTGCTTCACAAAAAGAAGGAAGACTATCTCTTTGTAAGTCTGGATGACAAAATTAAGACCCAAGGTCAAGATAAACAGGGCAGATTGAACTTGAAGGCTACACTAACACCAGTCAGATGGAGCCTCTAGAATTGGCCAACAGATATAGATCGTACAGCCCCATGAGTCCCAGAAGTACTCGCTAAAACGGGCTTCAATAAGTTTTTAAACTTTGTTTTGTTAAAGAGTATCATTTTCAAAGGAGAAAATACCATGGGTTGAGCATTGTTTCTACAGCCACACTGCCTGTGGTCACACACACAATTCTAGGACCTTGGTTGGCTCAGCAAAAACAGAAAAATGCAATGGGAAAAATCAAATGAAGCAGTCATTTGAGGATTATACCATCTCTGTTCTGCTCTTTGGCTGTGTGGTTTACAGGTTTACCATTCCATAGAAAAGAGGCAGCTCTCAAGTCACCTGGACTGTAACCCGGTTTAAGAAAGGTGATCCCCAGTTAGCTTTCCATTCAGGCTGACCTCTTTCCCCACCTCAAATCTGGGGACACAATATTTAGCACACAGCCTAGTTGACTTTCATCATTCATTAACACGTTCCTCACCTCACTTAAACATTAGTCTCTCCCTGAAACCAGCCTTTCCTCAGTTTGTCAGGGATACGAGCTTACTGCTCAAAACACAAGTGAAATACAATTCAAAAAGAAAGATAGAGAGGTGAGGAGAGAGAAATCAAAACAGCCAGCATTTACATCTAATGTTTAAATTAACATTTTTACATAATATGCAAACATGTATTCTTCCAAGTTATCTAATAAACATTGCATTTATATATTCATTTACTGCAGAGGAAAATGACTTTTCTACCTATAAGATATTGACAAAACAGTAGTGAGTTCAGAAATACTAAATACCTCAAAGGAAGTCAGGTTATCAATATGTGGGTATGAAATGTGGTGCTACTGAATTCTTGCTATAGCAAGAGCAGACATCTGGTATTTTCATTTTGCAGTAACAGAAAATAACATGACAATAACGTGTTATACTTACAAAGTACCCTTCATCCATGGGGCTCCAATTTTACCAATATTAGTTCACTGATTTTCGCAAAAAACCTGAAAGGCAGAGGGTAAGTGTGTTACCCCCACTTTGCAGATGGGGATATGGAAGTGCAACAGAGGAATCAATTATTAGTTCATTATGGTGAGAATTTCCTAATGGGAGGAGGGTAAAAATTATGATCCATCTTCACCGCCCCCTTCCCCCTGGGGACTATTTTTTCCCACGTAATTTTTATCACAATCTCAGCTTACTAAACACAGTTCACCCACAATAAACCAGTGCTGAATAATAACCCCCCATTTTTTTGAGCCCAGAAACCAATATTCCTTTAATACCAGAGAAAGGGTTGAAAAAAACTTCTCATATTCAGTTTAAAACATAGAGAGAAAATTAGATTGACAAAACACAACCATCCAACAAAATTTGGCCTGAAAATAATGTTACTACTGTTCAGTTTGTTATATACTTATGTTCACATTTCAGCATATGGACTTGTCTTTTAAAAAATATTCCAAGGAAGTCAGAATGCTCCAGAAGTAATCTCACTAACAATATTTTTAGAAGGGTGTATTTTTAACAACCCTTTCTAGGACATCCCACCCTTTCTCCATGCTTGGGCCACTTATTCATGCATTGAAAAATAATCAATATTTAATGTTTTATTACATATGAGTTTATCATTGCACATGGTTTCTTAGAAGACAAAAAATTGTGTATGACACAGGTCACACCATCAAGAAACTTATAATCCTATAGTTAAGTGATTTTAGTACTGTCACAGCCACTCTGATCAAAACCTCTGCAGATAGAGTTGTTGGATTTTGAACATTCATAGTGAGCAACAGATACCTCTCCCAGAAAGATAGCACATTTGAGGAATATTCTCAAAAAGGGTGATTTTGAGCTCCAGTTACAGAGCCTATAAAATATGGGTCTCCTGAAAAATGTTCGCCCTGGAGTCTTCCCCATCCCCACGATTTGAGGGTCACAATCTCCCCATCTCCTCCTTACTCACCTCTGCAGCATGGACCTCCTTAGTCCTCCTCAAATGCCCAAACACATTGCCACCTCTGGACCTTTGTCCCTCCAGCTGTCCCCCTTGCTTGAGACAATGTGCAACCTTGCCACGGCTCACTCTGCCCCTCTCATCAGATCTCTGCTGATATACACAGTCCCTGAGGTCTCCCCTGAGCACCTCAAAACAACCGCAGCCCATCACACTCTTCCTCCTGCCCTGTTTCTTCTTAACACTCACCGTGACCTAACATTAGCGCGTTTGCTCCTCCTCATTAGTTTTGCTGCCCACCCCACTGTGATACATTCCTCATCAAGCAGGAATGTCTGTGTTCCCTGTTAAATCCTAAGGTAAAGGCACACTATAAATATTGACTGAATCAGTGAATCACGGTACAGATCTGGGGTCTCCGCCTTTCTTATGTACATCTTTTTATTCTCTCTGGGATTCTGTTATAATTACTAAGACGTGAATTTCAGTACTGGATAATAACCGGCATGTTTAGCCCCCCAAAAGAGAAATAAAAATTCCATAAACACTCTATGAGATAGTTCTGAAAAGTGTAATAAACCCCAGTTTTTATCGTTTTTCTCTTCTTTTGATTGCTGGAACAGGAGTCGGGTGGCCTGCAGGCCTGCTTACTCTCTGAAGGGAAGCTCTACTGCCCTCACCTCTTGCTCTCCCGGGCCTGTGTTTCCCAATAGTGAAATAAGGCAGCTTACTACATCCAGTTCCAAGGTTGCTTCTGGCCCAGAAACTGTGGCGATCAATGAATAGGTGATAGGCCAAATCGTATCCATCTTTTTACATCTTCTGACTTAATAGCACTTACTAAGCATAAATTTCTCTCAATGGTAGCGAGCTCGCCAGTTCATACTAAGCAAAGTGGGGATGCCACAGAGGAGAACTTAGTAGCCTAAGTCTGTCTAGAAGTGAACCAGCTTTGAAGAACACCACAGACCTCACTGCAAAGCTGTGCTGCCACCCGCACTATCACACCACAGACACACGACAGACATGCGAAGAAAGACGCCGCATCAGGCGGTTACAGCATCTGGAGTCACGGACACATCGCTCAGGTCTCTAAACAGATTTCTTGTTTACTTGCACATTACTAAAACTCACACCTTCGTCAGTCAGGACTTTTTTTTCCCCAAGCATCTGAACATCCAAAGAGATTTAGAAGCAATTAACATTCACGAGTAACAGAGCAATCAACATGGGAATTGCTAATGGGACTGGACAGAATCCAAAAGCAGATATTAGGATAATAGTGCGTCCCTGACATGGGTGATGGTGTTAATTCTGCAGGGCAGAGTCATGGGCTGCTTTCAGTGGCTTTGTGGGGCTGCTGTCACAGTCACAGACACCTGTTCTATATATGACTCCTCACCCCCTACCACAGAAGTGTCTTTTTAACGGCTGTCGAAAAGAAGGCATTTTCGCATCGTTATAACACAACCTCTAGCATTAATGGTATATATTGAAATCGAGTTTATTTTTAAATTGCCTACCTGACAAAAATGCTAAAATGTCATTTTTCCCACTTTGGGTCTCTAGATTATCTATCTTCACCTGTTAGCTTTTATAGCTAGAGGCCACAAAAATAAGAGCTACGAATTTCCACCCAAAACACAGAGTGACGAGCATTCCTATTCCAAGGAGTGCCACGGGGGCCTCTTTCTCATCTTCCTGGCCCGTTTTCATAAAAATCACTCCAGAAATCAGCCCATCAACTCCTGCCCACACCCACCCACACACGCGCGCGCGCCTTTTACTCTAGTGTGAATGTCTCTCGGTAGCAGGGAGGTTCCCACTGTCACGCACTTCTCTAGCCTTCCTTTCACCCTCCCAGCCCAGTTCATCACACACACCAAAGCCGGTCCTCTACTTTTCCTCTGGCTGAACCACATTCTTCAGGCTCATGCCTGGCTTCTCATTTTTCTTCATCCTAAAATGCTAATGGCTCAGCCTCCAGGCCCCTGACCTCCCTGGGCCCACACATGCTGCTGAGTCCTTGCATCTCCCAGGCCACCTGGATTTCCTTGAGACCACGTCATTTGCCCCTGGTGATGGGGCATCTTCTCCATCCATGTCCGCCTGGATTACTTCTGTACTTTACTTCTGACCACAATCTATTGTGGTTTATATTATTCTCTGTGGCCTAAGCAAATAAATGTGTCCCAAGGAGGGGCTTTGAAATTGTCCACTACCCAAACTAGACCCCAGTACGTAATTGGATAAATAACACTTATTCTGATTATATTATATTTCTGGTTATTCTATTTCATCTATGCTTTCTTCCATTCCTTTCTCCTTTTATTTTACTCTTCCTGGTTATTCAAGAGGCCCTTCATTTTTCTGCATAATACAACTGTTTAATTCCTTCTCCCCCTCCCCTCCCCACCCTCAACACACACCCTTTATGAAAGTGCATCCTTTCTAAAGGTTCAGTTTACCCGCTGATTACAGGCAGCTCCACAACCTGCCACCACCAAGCTATGTGTGCTGAAAGCCTGTTTTGACAATGACTTTATACCACACAATCTAAATTAAAGGGATGTTAGCAACAGATCCATGCTTAAGGATCCCTTACTTCCTCTCCGGGGCAAGCGGTTTAATATTCCCAGCAGCCCCAAAGCTCAGAGGTTCTGCCCTACCCACAGCCTCTGGGCTCATGCAGGCTCCGCCCTGCCTCCCCTCCCGCCCATCCCCACCCCCAGAGAGCAGCAGGGAGATTAAAGGGCTTTGGGGCTGTGTAATCCAGCCAGGGCTGGTGTGCTTCAGTCCCTACCAGTCTGGTTGGAAAATATTTGGGCAGAATGTCTTGTAACTACACTGGGCACTCCGTGCTGGGTCCTGTGTCCATTTCAGATGGTTCTGCAGAGTAAGGTGGGCCTGCCCAAGATGTGGGCCTCGCCTGCCTTCCTAAACCACAAGACAGCCAAAGCCCTTCACTCCGAAAGGCAAGGGGTATGTGTGTGTGTAGGGGGGGGGCTGTGCGTGTGAGGAGAAGAACACATGTGCTGTGTGAGTGTGTTGTACGTGTGTTAGTATGTGAGAAAGAAGGTTCATGCACCTGTGTATGTGAGAGTGCCTATGTGATTGTGTGTGAGACACTGTGTGTGAATGTGTGTGCTTGCATATGTGTGAGGGAAAGGGTAAATGTGTATGCATGTATCTATGTGTGAGAGAGAATGTATGTGAGGAGAAAGTGCATGTGTGTGTGTGAGACAGACAGTGTCTGCCTATATGTGTGTGAATGTGGGTGTGAGGAGAAAGACTGCCTGTGTATGTGTGTGAGTGTGTATATATGTGTGAGAGAGTGTGCTGTATGTGACAGGGTGCATGTGTCTGTATGAGAATGAGTGTGTGTGTGTGTGTGTGTGTGTGTGTGTGTGTGAGAGAGAGAGAGAGAGAGAGAACACCAAAAGCAAGCAGGGGTGAATACTGAATAAACACATAGATTCTATTTAACTTCAAAGATTAAGAAAAATCCATTTTTCAATCCTTTGCCCTAAGCAGGGCACCAACCAAAACATCCCACCCGTCTCTGTACTAGCCAGGGCTTTTTCAGGGCTCCTTAACCTTTCCAGGTCCCTTCAGCCAACTGATGAAACTCACAGACCCCTTCCAAGAGCAGCCTAGAAAAGATCGCAGAGATGGATTACGTGGAAATATCTTACTAGTCCAGGTTGAGAAGCCAGTTGTGTAGTTTCAGTAGGTGAAAAGGAAAGCTGCTATTTGGGTCTTTTCTTTAACTCGGGATTTCTGCAGGAAAGAGTTGTACTGTGCCAGTGAGGCAGAGTGGCCATTTGACACACATTCTCCCCTGTCCCTGAAACACGGTAACTGCATCAGCCATGCAGACAGCCTTATACACTGCAAGGGCCCTTCCATATTTGTTACCCTTGAACAGCTAAGAATGTAGACTTCTTTTACTTAGAGCCTTAAGTAGATTCTAACTACTCCTGAGAGAGAAGTAGACGAATAAAGCAAGCAATTTGAGGAGATTGCAAAAAGTACAAGCAATGGTAAAAACCTCAATTGGTCAATTAATCCTTTCATCAAATATCTGCAGAGTCCCTACTTTGTGTTCACAATAATAAACAAATCACCTAAAAATCTCCTCCCAAGGAGTTCATAGCCAGATGTGGGGAGACACTTTATCAGCAAATAAATAAGTACATGTCTAAGAGTGATAAATGCAATGAAGAAAAATCAGAAAAAGTGAGAAATCACAAGGACATTTGCATTCTCCATACAGAATTCATCTCCCATTCTATGCCAATAAAAATGTGTCACCCATTTCTTAATGTTTAAGGCCCTGGAGTGGACTCTGGGGAAATCAACATATATATCTATAGATAGATATAGATATATATTCAGATATAGATAAAGATATAGATAGACATAAATATTTGCTTACACTCATCCCTCCACATCTATGGGTCCCAAATTCACAAATTCGACCAACCCCAGATCAAATAACTCAAATTTTCATTTGTACTTAACGTAGCTAGACTTTTTTCTTGACTTCCTTCCCTAAATGATACAGTACAACAACTATTTCCATAGCATTTGCACTTTCTTAGGTAGTAGAAATATTCTAGAGATGATGGGAAGTACACTGGAGGATGTGTGCAGGTTACGTGAGTGTATTCAGGCATATGAACATGTTATGTAAAGGTTTTAGGCATCCACAGGTTCTGATATCTGGCCAAGCTCTGGAACCATGGGCCACTGAACATTGCCTTGAACCTCACTGAGTGACGGACATCACCTCCTTAAATGTTAGGATTCTTTTCTACAAAATGAGGATCCCCAGTTGCTGTGGGTTCAGACAGAGTAATCAAAGACAAGGACCAACAGCCTGGTACTAAGGAACTGATGCATGGAGCGCCATCCTCATCCTCTTGTCTAGAAGCAAAACAACAACCAAATGCAAGATCCCTACAGATAACAAACAAGGCACCCAAAATGGGGCTACAAGCACTGCTTTTGTTTGTTTGTTTTCTTTGGGGTGTGTGTGTGTGTGTGTGTGTGTGTGTGTGTGTGTGTGTGTGTGTCCCCAAATAGATATCGGAAGTATCAGCAGATGCTATTTTTTAAAAAGAGAATGAAAAGTCTATAGTCAGATACATTTTAGAGGTAAAAGAGAAGCACAGTTCTCTTTGAGCATCCCATACCTCCAAGAAATGCCAACAATAATATGAAAGTTTTCCCAATTTGTTTGAGCACAGAACCCCTTGCATGGCAATCACATGTTCCAGTTAACCTATGCAACTGACTTTAAGAAATGTGGGTTTCATTTTTTTTTTAAAAGAAAAGAAAACAAAAACAAAAATTAAATATATACCTATTTGCCCCTGATGTACTCAGATGGTTTCTTTGAAAAGGCAGACTTGGACACATTTTCTGAAAACCAAGAAAGCCTAGGAGCAGAACAGTGTTTCCTATGCACTGGACCATGGCAGCTTCTCCTCTTTTTCCTATAAAAGAAGTCATTATTCTAGGACCACAGTGCATTTGAGGGAAATGTCGGCAACATCTAAACATTCCTCATTCCCTCGGACAGGTAATTCCCCTATGTTCTGCAATAAATGGTCTCTTAAAACGAGTTTTGTTAATTATTCTCTTGAAAGCTAAACCCTCTTCTGGCTACACTGGGGAAACTTTCTGTTTAAAGTCAACCTAGGGGGTTGGGGATTTAGCTCAGTGGCACAGTGCCTGCCTGGCAAGCGCAAGATCATGAGTTCAATTCCCGATACTGGCAAAAATAAAAAATAAAAAAATTTTAAAAATTTTTTAAAAGTAAAGTCACCCTAGGTTTTCTTTATTATCTGAGTGCTTCACAGTGAGCATGCTTTACTTTCATAAAGAGAAAATCAATGCCAGGGAAGAAAAAAGAAATGAGACCCTATAGCGATGTGTTGATCCACCAGTGATTACCAGCTGGTACATGAAGATGTGTACAACTGAAGCTTCTCACGAAGACCTTACTTGGTCCTAGAAAAATAGATAAGTCTGAGGTAGAGGAGGAAACAGGGACCAAAACTATTTCTCCTATGCCTAGAATTCAATGGTAGGAAGAGAAAATCCATGGGACACCCACGTATTCTGAGGCAAGAGACAGAGCCACACATACACAGAGACACGCAGAGACAAAAAGGATGGGGAGAAGAAAGGAAGGAATGGGGAGAGGAAGTGGGAAAGGGAGAGAAAAGGAATGAAGAACAAGGTGTGAAATGAAAGAAAAAAGAAATGAACAGAAGAGAGAAAGCAGATGAGGGAGTAAGCAAGTGAGTTGCCACCAGGTCCAAGGTGAGGGTGCAAGAGGGAGACCGCAACTCTCAGATTAAGTTGACCCAAGTCAATACAAGGGTTCTGTGTGATGGCTCTGGCATTAACGGGATTTGGACTGCTAAGGCCCTGTGAATCAAGCACCGAACGTACCCATAGATGCCGAAGTTGCTTTTGAAATGGATGTCTTAAGTAATGTAAAGCTTAACCAGCAAGGACATGGCTAATATTTTAGATGACTGCCAGCTCGTGGCTCGCTAGGAACTGGAGCTAACGATTACCTGCAGTTCCCACCTGGGACCAGCTTGTCCAGCAGAGCCTCAGGCTCAGGTGTGCCCTGAACAGTGTGTTTGTGGAGCCACCATAAGAGGATGAGTGGCCCTGTGCCAGGCAATCACTTAGTAAAACAGAGGAGAGTGGAGGGTGGCCCTCTGAGCCCTGGAATTTGGGTGCCCCTGGTTTAGAATTACGCATTCATTCATTTGACAGTCTCTCCTTCACTGGTGCCTACGGAGTGTCTGGAATTGTTTGGGTGCCTGTGGATACCGTGACGAACAGCACACAGTGTCTCCTCTCCAGAAGCTCACAGTCTCCCAGAGGAGGGAACTAAGGAAGTACATGAAAATTTCTGTTGATGATAAGGGCCTGGAAGAAAATGATATGTTTAAAAACAACAGCAACCAAAAGGAACCTGAGTAGAGGGCGGCTGTGGTTGTATGATTCGGGGGCAGGGAAAACATGCTCAGGAAAGGGATTTCTGAAGCAGGAACCTTTAAATGAAGGCTTGAATAACAAGGAGGACCCCAGCCTGCAGAGATCTGGGGAGAGAAGAGCCCAGGAGGAGGAAGCACCCACCCTCAGACTCGGCGTACACCACCACCTGCTACGTCCCTCGGCTCCAACTCACTAAGCTTTCAGCAATATGAAATTCAAAAGCACACAGACATGTTTAATTTTAAAATCTTAAATTGCATACTATGCCGCTAGGAAAATATATCCTGAAACTTAGATATTTTTAGAATGGTCCACTTCAGCTTCCTCAAGTAAATTTTTTTTCCCCTGCTCAGCCAGGAGACCCAAATAGTCCAGGTAGATCAGCCTCCTCTGAATACCTGAAATGGCGTTCATCAGCCACTTTCTAAAAATTGGATCTTACTTCAAAGCTGAATGAGTTGATTACTCCCATAACAGAATACATTACACTGATTACGGGATTATTCACGTGCTATTTCCGAGAGGTTGGGCAACACTGCTCCTCTTTTCAGCCACCAACAAACAGAACAGGGAGAACAGGAAACATAGTGCTAATATGCAAACGACTCCATGCCGATACCGTGATACGGTTCTCTCTCTCTCTTTCTCCCTCCCTCTCTCTCCCTCTCTCTCTCTCTCTCTCCCTCTTTCTCCTTCTCTTCCTCTCTCTCCTCCTCTTTATTTTCTTCTTCACTGATGTTAAAAAGAGAGGGATGAGAGACGTGGTTATTTTAGTACAATAGTGCCCACAAAAAAATAAAAGAGAAAAATCCCAACAGAGTACCAAAACTGAGATGATTTCTATAACCTGACACATACTAGGCTCTCAGAAAATATAGTTTCTCTTCCCTCTCCCCCTCGGGTGCCAAAACCTGGAGAACTGATTTTTATTATCTAAGATTTACCAATATCATATTCATTGGCTCATTGCTGTGGTAACTATCAGTCAGGTTCCGTGTTTCCATGTTCTGGCATTGTGCCAGCTCTGTCCAGTCACACCAAGAAGAATGGTTTGTGTGACGGGGTGAGGAGGTCAAAGCTTGCTAGGTATGGTTCTGGTGATCAATGGTTTCAAAACAATCAGATTCACATTACTTTATATTCTTTAAAACTTGAAAAGAACACTTATTAAAACCCAAAACCCAAAAAGTTATCAGGAGTTCAAATAGGCCATGAATTAGACAATGAAGCATAATTCTACGGAACACCATTTTATTAGGTAATCAGCACGTCTTCTTTCTTTTCTGTTGGCATCTACTAGCTGTCATGTAATTTCCATAAGGGCGCCATCTGTATTTATAAAAGAATTATCTTTGTGGTGATCTAGCAATCTACAAACAATGGTGATATTTAACTTTTCTTAGGGGATCAATTGCAGAATTAGGTTAAAGGATTTATAAGTCTCTTCTTCATGATGAACCTTTAAAAGATTTATTCATCCATCTCTGTGTTGGTGGAAGCACTTGAAACAAACAAAAAACCTACATATATAGTTTTGATTTATTAAAATATAAATTTTGACGTGTCACTGACATGTACATTTTGGATGTTGACATGTACATTTTTAATCAAGCATGAGTGTGTACTATAAAGCAAAAATATTATCTTATAAATAAAATATTTTCTTTTTTTCATTTTCTCTGAGGGGTGGGTTGCTAGTTTGGTGCCCTATGGCTCCTATAGAACTCAGCATTAGCCAAAGGCACTGCTATGAATTTATTCTGCATCCACCCAGCAAATCCAGTTATAGTTTATGGTCAAATCCTGCCTGCTTAGGTTTTCATACTGACCTTGTAAGTGCAAGGCAGAGGTCCAATGAGTACACCAAAATCAGGCTAGATGCCCTGATGGTGGGCACTGGCTTCATAGATAAGCGATACCAGGTGAGTGTGGGGAAATTTGTGGAAAAAATTTCTATGGCAACCAATAGGACCTCAGAGAGCAGACTTCAGTTATACAAATATACGACTTTAGCTTTGAGTCAGTCCAAAAGAATAAGATGCAGTTTCAGACTATCAAAGACAAAATTCTCATGCTTTATTGGAATGTAATTTCTCCACAAATAATTGTTTTGTAAACTTCCTTTTAAGCAATATTTAAAAGAATTATGATTTAAAAAGCACAAGATATACTAACAAAATACAAAAGCCAAACAAAAACCAATATTTAGACTTTGTTGATCAGTTCTTTAATTTATACATATTCTTAGAATTCTGACTACAGGCTAATTCTATAGTAAGCAGCAGGTGCAGCTAGAAGTGAAAAGTACAAAGCCTCTGCCCGCATAGGATGGATTGTCTTCTCTAAAAAAGAATATGTAGATGAACCATCAAAAGCAAAGTCACCAGTCCACATGAATGAATAGATTAAGATATGTAACTACCCTATTATCTTCTTCTAATATAATTTTACTGCTTTTAAAATCTAAAATATTTATTTATTTTGAATAATTACATTATTTACCAGGACCAGGAAATAATCTTTGTGGATGTTGGGTTTTGTATTTGTTTTGGTGAGTTGGTTTTTCATTGATAAAACATTAACATTTCAATAAATTTTGATGATCAAACTTTGGAAATACATTCATGGAATGGCATGATCACAGAAATAGAATATGTATCATTGTATAGAAAATGGATCTTCTTTGAGGAGAATAAAGAACTGGGGTCATTTGTTCCATGTAATGATTTAATGGCTGCCTTGGTGGGGAGGAGACAGTAAGAGATTGAGCTCTGGCATCAGATGAGTTATTCCAGTCCCAGCTCCCCCACTGCAGTGAGAGTCTCCCCACATCTGTTTCGTTACGCATAAGAGGGACACACCAGGAGGGAGAAATGAGTACAATAAATGTAAATGTCTTAAAAGAACTCAAGCTTTGTTGTAATAAAGAGCAACTTTAGTGCCTCCCAGTGATAATCACAAGGGAAGCTGGTAACAAGCAGTCCTGAGAAAATATTAGAATTTAATTTAGAAATCTTCAGCTTAAGTCCTAGAATTTCCCTTGTTAACTTGAGCAAACTTGGATAAAACTCTTAAATTCTAAGTGTGAATTCTTCACAGCTCTAAAATGGACTTACTAGAAGTGAGACAGTGTATATGAAAGTGAGATAGTGTATATGAAAGTTTATTTATGAGATAGTGTATATGAAAGTGAACTTTATGTGTCAACTTGACTGGGCCAGTAAGGCCCACAAGATTCTGGGTGCATTTATGAGGGGGCTTCAGGATGCACTTGGATCGGTAGAGGGACTGATGCACATGACTGTACCCAATGGGGGAGGTCTCCTCCAACCCACTGAAAGCCGTAGTAGACAAAAGGCTGAGCAAGACACACTTGTTCTCTCCAGCTGCTGGTCCTTAAATTGACACATCGATCATCTTCCACATTTGGACTCAGAGTAGAATTTATAATGACAGCCTTTCTAGTCTTCTCCCTTTACCCTCAATGGAACTTCTACATCTGGGTCTTGTGGGTCTCAGGTCTCCAAACTACAGATTTTTAGGACTTCTCAGAGTTTACAATCATATAATCTCTCTGTGTGTGTGTGTGTGTGTGTGTGTGTGTGTAATCACTATTGATTCTATCTCTGGAAAACTCTTACTACTACAGCACATACAGAGGGACCAACATAAATATAGGATGCTATTTCTTTTATAGGTCCTGTGATGTAAGTGCCCCCCCAAAGGCATGTGTTAATGGCTTAGTCTGCAGCCCATAGCATTATTGAGAAGTGGTAGGACCTCTAAAAGGCAGCCCAGGTCATTGAGGGTGTGCCCTTGAAAGGGACTTGGGGAACCCAGTAGCTCCTCTTCTTGTTTTTTGCTTCCTACATGCCATGAGGCCATCAGTTTTCTGTACCTTTCCCTATCACCATGACGTGCTGCTTTGTCACAGACCCAAAAGCAATGGGACCATGGCCTGAAACCTATAAAACTATAACCCAAATAAGCCTTTCCCTTTCTCAAATTGATTATCTCAGATATTGTGTACAGTAAAGTATAGCTGAATAATACAACAGGAATGCACACTCTAGCAAAAGTCTGCTATAAATGGTCTCTTATGTTAGCTACCCAGGATAAGAACTGCAAGAAAGATCAGTGACTTGAATTTGAGCTCCACCCTACCCTAGATGAATAAAATCTCTTAAATTCTTGGTCCTTAGTTATATGGTCAGAAAAATGGGAGAAACAGTGTACTAATAATGAAGATTAGAAATTTGACATCCAAAGTCCCTAGAAGAGGATCCAGCTCTCCAGACAGATTCACTGATAAATGGTTTCCTTCCCTTTCTGTTAAGCCACGTTCAGCATTTCATTGTCAGTTTGTACATCCCCACACTCTCAAACTTTTAAAACATTAAGCATAATAAATAACCTCTGGATTATCTTTAAGTAATTCTTTATGGTTTAGAGGGGGAAAAAATCTATAGATACATAAACTATCCCGGGTGTCACATATACAATATAATCATTTTGCATGATCCCTGCTAATACAGTTCAATCTAAATTGCAGTCTCATATTTGACATAATTATACATAACCAAACACTAATAAAAACCGCTGCCTTATATTTCAAATTGGTAATTATGGTAGTAAACATTAACAACATGTCAGATATAAGATGGTGATTTGTTCTGAAATGTATTAGAAATCATTATACTGTATGATAATTTTAATTACAGTTCGGTAGCAGGAGAGCGTGCAGCAGTCTACTGCTCCAAGTGCATGATGGGAAAAGGCAGCTCTTCCAGCCAGCATCAGCCCTGACTGGAGTTATTGGAGTTCAAGAAATTCACAGTCCTTTCTCTTCCTTTAAGCAGTGATCCCAGCTCTCTCTGCAGAATCAGTATTGCGTGAGATTTGGAGTCATTCTGCCAAGATTTACATCCTTGTTCTGTCATTTTCTAGCCATATAAAGTCAGCTAAAGGTAAGTTCTCTGGGTCTCCATTTTCTATTCTTTAAAATGAAAACACAGAGACGCCTACCTGAGAGAGTATCCGACACAACTGAAGTAGATCATTCTGTGTACAGTGCCTAGACTAGCACAAGAACATGGTAAGTCTTCAATACATATTAATAGTTATTAGTATCATTTAACAGTAATATTCACATTTTTCCCTACACTTTTAAGATCATGGTCTACATAATGTCCTATTTGTCATACAAGCTGTTGGATGTTCATTTCTATTTCTTAATGATTCTTCAAAGTTGAATCATTCTCTTTTCTCCCTAAATTTGCCCATTTCCATTCTCTACTCTGCATTTTCTCCGCTTTACGTAGAACTTTGCTGTCTATTTTCAGCTTGTTGGATAGTCGGCTGTGGCTCTCCTCTTGACCTTCTGTATCAGCTCTAACCATGGGCTTTAAGCAAGTTTCCAGGACACCTCCTGTGCTCTCCCGGTAACGCAGGAGAAGCATCATGGAGACTCTGTCCTTCCAGCAGGAGAGTAGAAGAACCATGAAGCTCCCCCTCCACCCACATGGGACCTTAACATACCTGTTGATTTGTTCTGAAATACTTTAAAAATCATTCCATTGTATGGTAGCCCACACCATAACATGCCCGTTACCTGATCAAGAGGCTATAATTTAGGAATTTAGTATCCTCCTCCCAACAGACACATACACAGATTGTTAAATTTGTTATTCTAACGTAAGAACTATTTTATTCATTCAGAGCCACTTATTTTTCTCCCTTTATAAAAATCCCTAGGCCTTAGGACAACTTTGCATAACTCTCCGTGCTGCAAGACCTCCATGCAAAGTGGGGCGGGACTCCCCACACCATGATAAAGCACCTTTCCTTTGTACATTCCCGTACTGTTTCAAGTAACATATTCAGGGGAACGGAATGAACTGCTAATTAGAGGACTGTCCGGAGCCACCACGAACCACATTTCCATCGGTGCAATAAGCAAAGTCTCTTCATTAAAATCACTGTCCTCTGTAAGGGAAAGCTGTTTCGAGCGTGATAGATCTAATTCAACGGAGTGATCATACACACCCAGGTACAGTATTCATTATTAACTTAAAAAGTATGCCAAATCAATTAAAAACCATTTTAAAGGGAAGGAATAAAATTTAGTTCTACCTAACTGCAGCTCAGCTCTAATTTATCTTCCAGCCACTTTCAAGGGATTTTACTTGGTTCTTAATCTAACATTCATTGGAAAGGGTAATTCTCATGAAATTACAACGGCATCTCTTGCATCATTTAATGCAAATGTTCCCATTCTTCAGAAATAGAGAGCAGCTTCTCCAATAAAGACTCCCTTCAAAGTGCAAAGTGGAAGAGCCCTGGGAACTGCTAGTAAGGAATAAAACATTGCATTTCAGAAGCTGCTCAAATTTAAAACTCTGCCCACATCCTTATGACAAATTGTACTCCAAATATAGGTTATTCACAACATGTTTGTTATAAGGCAAGGCATATGAATTCCTGCCATGTCTTTCTTTACAAACATGTCAGGACTTGTAAACCCGTAATGAAATGCAGCATTTTAGAGGCAAAAGGAAGCCACAAAGAGGCCAGAAGGAAGAGGCACTCTTTCCTGGGACTGGGATCTTCTTATGCTAGTGATAGATCTCATAAGCGGTTGTGTTGTGTCATCTCAGAGGTCATGGACACCAGTCACTTCCATTTACAGGCAAAAAGACTGAGGCCTGAAAGAGGAGATGCTTCCAAAGTACTAGGGCTGATTAGAGCAAAGACAAACATGCCCAAGGCTACATGCCCAGCCCCGGCTGCCTACCGCTCCTGCTATACAGTTGACAAAAAGCTAAAGTACAATTTGCTCTGTTGGGTTTTTTTTTTTTAAATCCCGTGAGGCACCAACCTTCTGGGATTCAGATAGAAGTTCTATAAAACTTGGAAGTGAGCTTATCCCAGTAGGATATTTCGAGTCATGCTACAGAAGTCTGTTGGATTGATTTTCCATGTGGTGTCTTTTTTAACCAAGGCCTAAGGGTATCATCCTTCTCACTTGTTATTCATATTTTCCCTTTTAGGTAAATGTCACTGTTCTGTAATCACCAGAAGTCCCAAGTAGAAAATATCTGCTTCCTACCCAACCCCAGTATGTGGCTGCCAATGTGGCCAGACCCAGCAGTCTGCCCTAGTTTCAGTTTAAAGCAGAGGCCAGCAAACATTTTTTATAAAGGTCCAGAGAGTGACCATTTTACGGTTTGCAGGTCACTCAGTCACTGTGCAACTCTTCAGTTCTGCTGCTGTCCTACAGAAACACCCATCCATCTCCCCCACTGTGCTTTGCCAACCCTTAGACTGGAGTGACAGAGGGGCCCACTACAGAGGGACCCCTAATCAACCCTAATACTTTGGAAACATCTTCTCTTTCAGGCTTCAGTCTTTTTGCCTGTAAATGGAAGTGACTGATCTCCATGATCTCTGAGATGACACAATACACCTTCTGAAGAGACCTATCACTAGCACAGGAATGCCCCAGTCCCAGGAAAGAGTGCCTCTTCTTTCTGGCATCTTTGTGGCTTGTTTTTTTTTTTTTTATTTTGCCTCCTTCTGTTACCCAGGTGCTCTCACTATAAATTGCTATTCCCACTCATCTGGAAAATCTGCATTTTTTATTAAATATGTGTGTGTTTACCATTTGTGTTCAATAAGGTTATATCCTGCTTGCTAATGACTTGAACATCCCGGGGGGGGGGGGGGGAGTCTCATTCCATGTGAAATGCAACTTAAAGGACTACTTTGGTCACCTGAAACAGGTGTGTGATTATGTCACTGGTGCACTCATCAGTGAAAGAGAAACTTCCATCGACAGGACAGCTGACATCCTTTCTACAATCTAGATTGTTAGCCTTCATATTTAAGTACTGTTTTAATTTTGGAAAGAAATATTTTAGCTGCACATATGGCCAGTATCAGCATCAACAAATCAGTCATTCAGAATCATTATCAATCTTTTGTCTGCACAATGAAGTAAGTAGGAACATTCTATTTAAATACCTTTAACACACAGCACAACTCTACTGGCATCAGCATATTACAAAAACCAATTTTCTTACATCAACTTCTATCTACTTCTAATTCTGTAGCATAGCTCTGGGGAGTTGCTACAAGGTCTGTGTAAACTGAAAATCTAAATAACATTATGACGCCTATTACAGAACTAATTTATAATCTAATACCCCAGTTGAATTTAATATCCTATTTATTTATTCAAGCAAAATATCTGGAAAAAATATGTCACATCATAATGTAGTTGTTATGAAAATGGAAAAAATAAAACAGAATTTTAGAGAAGGCATGATAATTGCTAGGGGCAGGTACGAGCAAGAATTTCAGAGCCCCTCACATGAAGAAGAGGCGCGAGTCCTTTAATAAATAGAATTTTTGCTTTATAACACAATTATTGTCAAATTTACTATTTTACATCAAATTTACAGCTTTAAAATGTGATTCCTATTAATGTTATCTGCTTAGAGCTACTGCAGCATAAAACTGTTGGCCAACAGATGCCACCTCATCAACTGTCTTTAACAACTCCATTCCCATCCTGGATGGAAGAGCAGAGTTTTACGGTAGCGTTTAGAAGCATGTGCTGCCAATACCAATGCACAAGTGACGTGCATATATATAATACATAGGGGCTAACAGGAAGGACCATAGAGCTGCCTCTTGGAATACGGAGTGTCCTGCTGATTTCTTTACCTTAGGATGAAAGGAGAGAAGGGAGGAAGAAAGATAGCATGAGCTTTGAAGAACCAAAGCCACAGAAAGCGTTAAAACACTGCCCAGTGATCACTGTATCCCATCGCTGGACACATTCAGCCATCCAGGGTGATGACCTGATGGGAGAGTTTAATGGGCTGAATAGTGCATTTGTATTTGACCTCCCAAGACTCCAAGAAAGGACAGGCCACTGAGTTCCTCCAGTGAACAAGGAAAGTGTCAACTGCTCTGTTGCTCTAGGGAGAGAAGACACGCCAGGTCACCTCATCAGAAGAGGAACTACGCTCGGAGCTCCAGGCCCAATGCATATATTCACCCAGCTGCACACCCAGGTGCCCACCCACACGAATATGTGCACCCTATCACTCACACTGTGACTTCCACTCCTCACAAAAAGATAGAGTAAGCAGCTATCTATTGCAGGGTCTCACACACTGAGATCCTTAAGTCCTGTTCCAAACCCACCTGTCAGATTGTGAGCCCTACTCTTGACCTTCTGTGTTCGTAAATTCCCCCAGGTATTCTGAGGAACTTCCAAGTTTAGGAACCAGTGGCCTCTGTCGTCAAATTTGAAAAGCATCAGGGAAGAGCCCTTTGCCCCTGAAATGATTATAACACAACTCTCTCAAAAGCCTGGAATCCCACAATTAGCAATTCATTCCTTTGCCTGGTAAAGGTTTTCTGGTCTCCAAGAGTACTGCAATTAAACTCAAATATACCTGGGAGGAGAAATAGTTCATGTCCTCTTCATGGATGATACAGAAGCCCTACAAAAATTAAACAGGGGAACTCCCAAACTATGAAAACAAGAAAAGATTTCTGAAGGAAAAGACAAAGGAGCAGACTCAGTCTTGTATATGCAAACATACGTGCGTTCTGTGCTCACACATAAGCTCTGAGCAAAACGCTTGGGTATCATGTGTCAAGCATCTCATTGATGAAGAATGCTGAGTGCAATCCGATGTGGAAAAGGATTTCCATCCAGCTTCCTAAGG
This sequence comes from Chinchilla lanigera, assembly GCF_000276665.1. NCBI lineage: Eukaryota > Metazoa > Chordata > Mammalia > Rodentia > Chinchillidae > Chinchilla > Chinchilla lanigera. The sequence continues at coordinate 722,291 of NW_004955480.1, read as the reverse complement.
TGCTGTAGGAGGGACTCAGCTCCAAACCTGGATTCCTTCATGGGCCTCTATTGCAAAACAGGCCCCCGGAGGCTCACAGGTGGGCCTCTTGTGATGGTTGGCTTTTTCCATATATGGAGCTAAACCCCTTCTATCGCCCAGGCATCCTTCCTCCAAGAGCACCAGCTCAGATGGGATGTTTGGGAACAATGAAGACTGTCTCTTTCTTGAACCACTGTGTCTGCTCTCTGTGAAAGGTATGCATATGCAACAGAAATCCAGCTCAGCACTCTATTGATTATTACCTATAAATCTAGCTACTCGTAAAAAGGTTCCATGAAATACAATTCAGGGACATAAATCTCTCTAAGGGAGATGAAATCTGATGGGAAATAAAATTCTCTCATTTCATTTATTCCCTTGTTTAAAAGCCTGACTTTCCAATCAACTACAAACATTAACGTAAGGTGGCAGGTAGATGAGGCAGAGTACACCTTGAGGGTCAGACAGACAGACAGACAGACAGGACAGCAAACGTGGCCTTGCTACTCACCAGCTGTGTGCCATCAGAAGATAACCTGCCCTCTCTGCACTTCAGTATTGCCATCTCTAGAAGAGTAATAAACTCCTATGCACAGCTGCTATGAAGTTAATTTAGACATACTGTACTGTGCCCAATATATATTAGCCGCTTAAGATAGTAGCTGTTATAAGCAGCACATCTCTACATTTAAAATTCTTTTTTAATGCAAAAAAAAGGGAATTATTAGCATCCAAAAAATTCCATACTTTCTTTCTACAAGTCCAAAGGATGATGGCCAATAAGACATTTTCTTTCATTCAGAGGACATTTACGGAGCACCAGCTATGTATCAGGCTTTTATCTAAGCACTGACAAGCTATCCAGGCTGGGCCACTCCTTGTGAATGTCATGGTCCCACTACTTAAGGCTACACACTAGAAAAGATGTAATGTTTTTGCAAAAATTCATCTTCACACAGGCTCTGTGTTCTCTGTCCCTCATGAATCCTGAGGAAGTACATCCTTTTTCTGGAAGCTTCGGTGACCCTCATCTTCCTCGCAATTTCACTCTTCATCACCTACAGGTCAGCCCTAAACCCAAGCAGCTGAGTTCCAAATGGATCTTTCCACAGCCAAAAAGGCAATTAGAAGTTGTTGCAAGAATAAAAAGAAAAGCTTGACACATTGGGAAAAATGGCTTCTGTATCCTCACTGGCCAGTGAAATTTGCCACATTTTCCACATCTAAGCTAAAACCACATGCTGCTTTCTTCTTATGTGTTTGGACAGTAAAATGCTCTTTGGTTTGAGCAAGCCAGGAGTCTCTGGTTTGGCTTGGCTTGGCTTGGCTTGGCTTGGCTTGGTTTGGTTTTTTCCCCCTAAATATGTTAGAGATTAATGAAGAGCCTTAAGTTGTCCAAAGGCTGGACAAAAAGCAGAGCCAGTTTTAGTGATTCCTCAGGCATTCTAAGACAGTAAGAAAGAACACGAATCTCGTGAGTGGTCCTTGTGCCATTCTTATGCCATTCTTGGGTCACATGGAGGAAAGTTTAGAGCCGAAGAACAAGAACTTGCACATGATCAAGATGATCAAGAAGGAAGTAAAAAGGGGGAGAGGAAAACCATCTTAAATCCTGCAGAACGCAGAGTCAGGCCAAGCATTTGTTATCGTTGTGTCTAGCTCTCTAAACTAAAAAAAGGAAAATCAAACAAACAAAAAAATTCACCAGCCAGCACCAGGCAGACTCTCCCGCGCTGATTCACACATGGTCTCTGCACTCCCCGCTCCTGCCACAGATGGTGACAAAGCTCTAGTGACACACGCAGCACCCTCAGGCACTGCGACTTCCCCTGCAGCCCCCTGCAAGGGCAAGTGACTGTCACGCTCAAGGCTGGCGTAGGGAGATCTCAGCCACCACCCCCCTTCTCTCCACTCTCCATCAAAATGGCACATCGTTAGAGATGTGCTCAGGATGTGCGATTTGGGGCAGATAGTTGCTGGAGTTCCCATATGTTTAAGGTACATAACTGGGCCACTGAGAAAAAGGAATTTAAACATTCTAGAAAACAGCAGGAAAGCAAATTGGCCTTTCCCTCTGGGAGCTATTATTAGAGAGGCCCAGCCCAGTTCTACCAGAAAGCAGGTATCTAGCCTGTCCACTCTTCCCGCAACACTGCCCCACAGATCCTCCCCCTTCACACAGGAAGTCCCAAAGCCTCCCAGCCGGACACACATCTCTTCTATAATGTTGACCACTGGCATGCAGAGACCGGCAGGCACAGCTCTCTCCACACTGCAACTCGACAGTCCAAAGTTTAATTTCACGTAATGCCGAGAATGCGTGCGACATGGCATTACTTTTGATTTGTACTCGTGGAATCTGGCAGCCTGCTAGCTCTCCTCTCTGTGTACCTGCTGAAGTCACAGCTGCTGCCTCAACTTTGTAAATAAATGCTAAACAAATGCCAAATAAAGAAACCAACTTCCCAGGAACCGGAAAGGGCAGGAGATCACAGTTTCAGTTCTCAGAAATGCGCTGTGACCTGTTTAGGAGCTGCATCCTGGCAGCCTCAGTGAGTCTGCTGTCCTGTGTCTTGGATGCTCTTTTGTCAGACAGAGGAGGAGGGAGGGAGAGAGAGAGAGAAAGAGAGGAGGGAGGGAGAGAGGGTAGGAAAGGAAGGGAAGGAAGCAAGGAAGAGAGGGAGGGAGGAAGGTAAGATGGGAGGGAGGGAGGGAGGAATTGTCTTCCAGTTAATGAGCAGAAAATGTTGCTTGGAAAAAAACCACAGCCATATTATTTCTTACGGCACACATTTCTATGGAAATTAGAGATTTTGGAGTTAATGTTTTCAGTGGACCCAATCTGTAATCATGCAATAAATGTTAATGAGAAAGTAGACTTCATTTCACTTGGTCCCCCAAGTATCCGTCGCCTGTCTGAAGCCATTGCTGGTGGGCCTGATTGCCACTGCCGGTCCTTTGGCCCTCTGGGACAGGTTTGTCAATAACAACTGGCTGCTGAGCCTGTGGAGTCCATCAGTCAAGATCCCTTGGCAGGCTGCTGCCCGTGCTCACTTGGGGACAGGTAACGCACACCTGAATCAACCAACCACAGCTGGAGAAGCCAGCATTTCTCACCAGGGGTGAAAGTGCACCCCATGCGTGGGCTTTCATGCAGCATCTCTATTTGCCTGCCCACCTTAGAGGATCCATCCACCCACCCCACATGCACGACTGGAAGAGAGACGCGAGGACTACGCCCTATGTACAGCTCACTTCTGCTCCTCGGACTGGCTGCCGGTGTCTCAGCCAAAAACACTCAGTATCATTTAGACTCCTATCCGACAGGCTCTGTACAACAGCACTGCTTGTGTCCGGTTGTCTCCAGTAAAGCAGGAGTTCCATGGCAGGCAGCCATTTTGTCTCTGTCATTTTTCCTTTTGCTTTCATTTGGGTTGTTACTATCTTTACCACAAAACGGAGGCTAATGCATAGGACTGACTTGGGGCCAGTTATTGTTCCAAGGCTTTAGAGAGACAAACTCATCAAATCCTCACAGTAATCTTATAATGGACACACTCTTATTACCACCACCCTACTGTGTGTGTGTGTGTGTGTGTGTGTGTGTGTGTGTGTATCACTGAGGATTACAACCAGGAATTTCACCCTGAGCTATGTCCCAGACCTTTTTATTTTTTTATTTTGAGACAAGGTATCACTAAGTTGCTAAGGTACCCAGACTGGGCTCACACTTGTGGTGCTTCTGCCTCAGTTTCCAGGATTTTGAGATTAGTATCACAGGTCCAACATCTATATGTTTAACCTGTCTGCTATTTTAAGATGTTTATGATGTCTATAAACTTTTTCAAAAATGAATAAAAGATCTTATGACACAAGTACGACAGCACTATGGGGCAAATACGACTCTCCCTAGCTACCAGTTAGGAAACAGAGACTCAGAAAGGTTAAGAAACTTGCTCGAAGTCACTCAGCTGAATGAGGTCTGGATCCAGGCCCTGCTCACACTGCAGCCCACCATCTTGAAACAGCGAGAGCATTGTGCACCATTTGATCAGGCAGCCTCCTGCCCTGTGTCAGTCAGTGCCTCTACTTCCCCACCTCAGTGATAACACATCTGCTTCAGCAAATAAAGATATGTGTTTGTAATAACGTTGACATGGCTCTGTATGGGTTAGGATGTGTGGCTGGGGTTTTTGCTCCAGGATCAGCTGACAAACAAAATAAAGGCTCACACTGTAGGTGGCCAGTGAAACATGGAAGCCTGTCTAGCCCGACTTGGTGCTAGAGAGGACCTGACCATGTGGTGACCGCAGGAGCCCACATCCACACATGAAGTGCTGACACTCTCTCTCTCAGCATCGGGAGCACCCAACACCAGAGGATGTGCAACCAAGCTGAGTTCACACCTGGGCCTCCCTGGGACCTCAGCCCCTCCTTCCATCCAGGCCTAGTTCTGCGGGGCCCAGGCCTTCCTCAGCCACTGGAAACCTTTGCCATTTTCCTGTGCTCATGCCAACCGCTTTCTCCTAAATGACTGTTCTTCCATCTGATTATTTTTCTTCCATACACACCTGTCACCCAACTTTTCATTTTTTAAAAAGTTTTAAAAATTTATTACTCCTGAAGCGAGAACCTGAGAATAAGCGGCGATTAACGAAATCATTTGACTGACCTTCAGGAGCCCCGACGGCAGGTGATTGATGAGACAGCTACAGCTTTAAGCAGAAGGTCAACTTCAATAATACGGCTGTTACTTCCAATGGGCCTTACAAACCCACTCAGTCGCCGGCCTTCACTTCTCCTTTGTGACAACTTTAAGGCAAAGACACAGGACTGACCACAAGGCCCCCTCTTGTGATGCTCATTATGTAGTGACAAAGACATGGGGGGAGTATTTGATCCAAAACGATTAGGATGTAGCATCAAAAATGATTGTTCTCAACCAGAGTTCCGCTGCTAGTTACCTTCCCACCATATCCGTGTCAACGTTCCACCAGGGTCTGATGAGAGGTGGCCTGTGTGGGATCCTCATGGACCAGTGACTGGCCTTGTGACCCATCCCTGCTTCCTCTTCCTCACATGCAAGATGGGGTCATACAACCCACCCTACCCACCTTCAAGTTCTCCTTCTTATCTAGTCCCATTTGAACTTGAAGGAAGGAATGAAAGGAAAAAATCTTTTTACTAAAATTGTTTTTCTGGTCATTTATAAGAGTCAATAGCAGATAACTCTTTAACCTCGTCAATGCTTAAAAATACACTTCAGATTTTCTCCAGAAAGTAACTCAATAAATAGAAAAGTGTAACAACAATAACCAGCACAGGGCCACAGCATCATTTACCTGCATCATCTCAATATGTCCTCCAAGGAGTCCTACGAAGTCAGGGTGGTGGAACAGTTAGGAACAGGACCTGGGGAGCCACCCTACCTAGTTTGAAATCCTGGTTCACCCTGTGACTAGCTGTGTGAAGTTGGGTAAGTCACACAACCTTGCCTTTCTTCAGTTTCTTATACACAGGACGGGGGAACAGCACTCAGCTCTCCAGGATTCACTGAGCCAATGCACATGGAGTGTGGGTCCTATATAGGTCCATTATTAGCACTCAGATAGGCTCTGCCCATTATTACTGCCATGATTCCTGGTGCATCGATGAGAAAACCAGGGCATCTGGAAGCTCATTAAGTGATAAGTTCGAGGTCAGGACTACTAACTGGAAGCATGAGGATTTGAACTAGGCAGCTGGACACCAGAACCCAAGTTCTTAACCACTTCATTCATTTATTCTTTTCTGGGGTCAGTTTTCAGCTTAGTCCCTCAACCAACCATGGAAATCCATTTAAAATAGACAATTTGAATTTATAGTAGAAAGTCTAAAATGATAGCCCCAAAACAATGAGAGAAATGGAGGGAAACTTGCTTCCTAGCATCTGCAGAACACCAGAAGGGGAGTTCCTCAGAGTGCTACCAACTTAGAGGCAACTGCAGCTGAGCCTTTTCAGACAATGAATGAAGCCATCCAATCTGTCCCTGACCAGAAGAAAGATGTGACAGAACATTTTTACCCCTTAGAAAGAAATTAACAAATCACCCACTGAAGGCAGAGAGTGCAGCCAGTGTTATGTGCAGCCCCTTTGCTCTAAGAGGGCTTTTGCATTTGTAAAGTCAGTCTTTGACAGAGGAAAAAGAGATTGTTAGCTAAATTGGGATATTGAAGATGCACACAGTATTTCCCCTAATAATTTTCCTACTACTGTTTTACTATTCAAGATTTATGCCTCCATATTTAACCTCTTTCAAAATGCAAGTATGCCTGATACAATTAAGAAACTAAATCCCTTCCTTTAGTGGTACCTGTGTTCCTCAGATGGCTTTTCCACGTGGTGAGATGCCCAAGCACAAGGATGTGCTCAGGGAGGAATAGGGAGTGAGAAAGCGAAAGGGTGCTCAGAAACCAAGATTAGAATAGAGCAAACAAAAGCCAGGGTTCAAAATTCCGGCTCGTGAAGTCAAGTCACTTCCATTTGCTCACTCTGCCAAGCATCACCCTGTACTACAGATCATTGGGCTGAGCCTCAGACATGGCAAATAACTTGCCCTAGATCCCACAGCAAATAAGGGGCAGAGCTGAGATTTGGACACACTTAGCTCCTAATCTCATCACCCCACCCCTGCACCCTCTGCCTCTCCAGCCAACTACCTACTCTGGCGACTCTGATTTCTCCTCAGGTCTCTCTGTCTCTAAGCCAGAATTTTCACTCAGCCATTCTTTTGCAGGTCATTGAGTTTACTAACTTTTCTCCTTCATGTGTATTCTTCATCCTCCTACCACTTCCAAAGCAGTCATGAGGCTAAAATTTGTGATTTCATCTCTCTCCATAATTTCTCCGGCAGATGGCTGTGGTCATAGTCAGAAGAAGTAGGGGTTACCCTGAAGTTGAAGGAAAAGCCAAACTACTACACCACAGTTCATCCCGCTTCGACTACTCCAGAGGGAATAATGATCTCTATTACAGCAGCAGCGCCCCCCTGAGATGCAACCAGCAGCCAAGAGCTAAACCCCTGAGCCAATCCCTGCTTTCTGCCCCTCTTTTACCAATTCCCTGCATGCACACCTAGTTTAGTGGGGGAAATATCTGCTATGAAAAATAAGCAGTGAATGATACATATGACTGCCCAAGCAGTCAGAGCTAAAGACCTAAATAGAATTTTAGAGTCAAAATATGGCAAAAACCAGAAAAGTTGTACAAAGATACAGGCTTCTGCTCACAGACGGAAAGCATGGAATTCTCTCTTCTTTAAGCCTGGCCTTTCTTTCTTGCTGATGGAGATTCCCTCTCATGATAGAGGCTGAAAATGCCTCATATTTACTTTCTAAGTCTGTCTTACAACTAAGACATCAGTATATGTCTTAATCACGACCACAGGGATCTGAAAGGAAGTCCCATAGGCAGCACCAGAGAAAAGTTTTCAGCCCTAATAAAAAGAAGTACCTTAGAAATTTTCTCTCCTGCCTGCGGATCTGAGTGCTTGATGCCTCTAAGCAGCCATCTGAGGATGATAAGGAAAAGTTGAAGGATGAGCCGACATACAGAAGACAGCAGAGGGAAGGAGGGCACAGAGGGCAGCTGGGCCTGGATGACCCAGCCCTGCAGCCGCCTTGCCTCCAGACTCCTTGTGTCCTACTGCTCTACTGCTGCATAACAAATCAACCCCAAACTTAGAAACCCAAAATAACAAACACCATCCCATACCTTCAGTTGGTCCAGAATCTAAGAGTGGCGGAAGTAAAGGACACCTCAGTCTCCCACAGGCCACAATCAAGAGAACTACTGTTCAAGAGAACAACCAAGAGACCTCAAGGGTCACTCTTGATGTTGATGGCAAATCTCAGAAGAGCCACTCCCAAGGCTTCTCACATGGGCCACACCACAGGCTGCCTCCCAACATGGCGGCTGGCCTTCCCCAGAGGATGCAACCCACGCTGGGGAGGAAGAATGCTTAAGATGGAAGGCACAGTCTTTATGACCCAATATCATGAGTCACATCCTATGACTTCCTCCCATACCCTGTTCTTTTAACAAGGTGGTTCTGCCTTGGTACCACTGACATTGGGTTGGATAATTCTTTGTCGTGGGAATGCCTGTGCATTATAGGAGCTGTTCAGCAGCATCTCTGACTTCTACCCACTAGATGTCCCAACTGCAACCCAAGGGGATAAAAGTCACCATCGCCAAATTATTTCTAGCCAAGAACTGCTGGTTTATAATGAGTCATCAAATGAAACCCACATTCAAAGGCTTGCATGCCAAGAAGGAAGGGTCATGGGAACCATCCTAGGGCCTGCACATTTCCGCTACCTTTGTAAAGATAATCAACCTCTTTAATGTTTAACTCACTGAAGACTGACCCTTTAGTTATCTGAAGCCAAGAGCACTCTGTGTTAGTGACTAATCATTTATTTTACCTAGTAATAAAGCTGCTACTTTTCCATCTTTCAAAAGTGTCAACTAAAAAAAAAAAAAAATGAAGCAAAGCACCACATTTAACAACAAAGTGACTCAGCAGCAGTGCTCTGATTACTGGTACAGAACCGGAACTCAGAACTGACATGGTACAGAACCAGTGTCTCTCATTTCAGGTGGTATAATGCACACACATGTGTATACACCCACACACACACATTTCTAAAGGAATTCCCCTTATCTTGTGCATTTTTACTCGATAGGCACTAAAGTCAGAATACAAAGGACAGCAATTTCTAAAAATGCCACCACTTGGCAAAGAGAATGCCCATCTTATGCCATCAGGAATACTTGAAGCTTTTAAAGAAAGTCACATGTTCAGAGACGTGTCATGTGCCCTGCTACGCCTGGCCATAAAGAGTAATATACCAACCTAAAGCCTTAAATACTTATTGTGTAGCGCAGAGGAAGCCAGCCAGCTGATCCTGCAACACTTGCTCATCTATTTGGAGCTGTTCATCACCCCCACCTTGTCTAGATACACTCCAAATTAAACACTCTTTAGGGACTCCAGAGCTTTTGGATTTTTCCTCAAGATCTCCATTCATTCCTCAAGCTTTCAACCTATTCCAGTTCAGTCTGGCCTTACTGTCACATGCTGAACATGAACCATAGGATCTCATGTGATTTACCAACAACCTAGACTTCATTCTGCCCACCTGACAGCCACCGTCTGCTCCTAACTCTCTCCTAGGGCCAAAGAACTCCTTTCTACCTTATTATGATCCTTGCTGGGTCTCTGGACCCCAGGCTTTGGACACCTGGTCCTAGGAAAAGGCTATGTGTTGATTTTTGTTTAAGAACTAAGGGTCTTTTAATTGGCCTAAGCCATCTCTTTCCAGAGCTCCCTCAGGAGATTACAAAGCCTGTAACAGGCATCCAAAACCAATTATCAACTAAGGGGCAGTAGTCCCAGGAATAACTATGGAGTTCAAGATGAAAGGCTCAAAATGAAAGCTATTTCCACCACAAATACCTCTTAGAATGATAGAAATAAACCTTGGGGGGTAAATAACATTATTGTAAAATGTGTTTTATGATACCGTAATGATTAATGGCATTTCACACTCAGAAAGTTGACAGGAAGAGGATGTGAAAGACTAACAAAAGTGCAAATACGAATTTCCTTTTAAAATCACCAGCATTTTTCTGCAAGAACCAGACATGCACCAACAGGATAAGAGGAATGGCTATTTAAAGCATGCAAAATAAATAAATAATAAGCATCAGCAGATATCAACAGTACAACCAAGCAAAGGGTAAGTTCCATTTGACGGATTCTGCAGAGAGACTACTGCAAATTCCTCTGTCCTTGGGGTCACCAGTCTTTTCTGCTGACCAAGGCTTGTGCCTGCTAACATGGAATCTTACTGCTTGTCAGAAGGGTGAGTCATCTGAAGCAGGACTCTCACCTGTACATTGCATTGCTCCATTTCAGCAAATCCACACCCTGTATCTCCTTTCTTACCCTTTTCCTGCTCAGCAAAGAGTTGGGCCACCCTGCCCAAGCCTTTCTCCTCCTCCACCCATCTCCTCCAGCTACCAGGGCCACTTATTTTTCCCCACCACGTCTATCTCTCATTCTCCCCTCTGCATGGTCCTCCTAGGAAGCTTTGTCCACTTATAAAGTAACTTCATGCGATTGTGTTTTTAAACTGCTCTTCTATTTTACTTCCTTCACTCACAGACTCCTGGGATGAGCAGTCACTATTCATTTTCTATCTAGACATTCTCTACTTGGAAAGGAATCTGAAATTCAGTGCCTCCTTGTGCTCCTGAGGTAGACCAGTTACTGGAACATCAGCAGAAGTATCTTTCCAGCCAAATCCTAAGATTTTTCCCCATTCCTTATCCTGCTTGACTTCCTAGGCACTTGGACATTGATCACCAGTACAAGGCCCTCCTGATTTATCTCCCACATCTTTGACCTTTCCTTTGCCTTCTTCCTTCTTCTTTCTCTCCCTCTCGGCTTCATTGGTGAGTGTCCTGCAAAGCTCAGTCCTAAGCCTTTTGCCTTCCCACTTGCTTTAGCCAATCGGAGCTCCCATTTTCTCATCTATAAACTGAAGGTCACAAAATCTATCTTATCAAATTTTTATAAAGTATAAATAACAGAATCCAAGTAAAATGAAGATATTGCATTTTACCCAAAACCAGTGTGGTTGTATGGTAATGATTCCCTGTGATTCTACTTGGCCTGGCACTAGGATGTCAGCTCCAGGAGATCAGGGACTACCCACTGTTATAGGGACTATCCCCTCCATAGGACTACCCATTACTATATCTGTAGCTCATAAAATAATGCCTTGCATATAGTAGGCACTTAATAACTATTGTTCAAACTAACAAAGTAAAAAAAAAAAAAAAAAAACTTAACTAATGAGTCAATGACGGTGATTCACAGAGATAGCCCCTTATTACTGGTTCCTTTTGGAGTCCCTTTGTGGAATCCTTTTGATATGACACTGGTGTCACAGACTTTCTAAGATTTAGTTTGGTGTCTCTTTCCCTACTGATTCTTTTTTGCAGAGTTCTCATTTTTATTAATTTGAAACGTTTCCATGATATCCTATCACAGTACCCTCACACTCCGAGGCTTCCCATTTGTCCTTCTTCCTTTTTAGCACTGCTGTCTCTTTAATCTGGGTCATTATTCCGCTGTCTGCTTCTCAAGTCATCATTGTGGCCCTGTGTCGTTTACCTGTCTCCACTCTCTCTAACATATTCTACCCAATTGCCAAGAGACTCCCCTGCAATAGGTGCCCAGTGTCATCCCCTTGTTGAAGAAGGTTTGCTCTACTTTTAGAAAAATCCAAAACCCACAGTCTGACAAAACTGCCTATTTATAATTCTCTCTCTCAATACCTCTTTTTTTATGTTTTTTTTAATTTTAAAAATAAAAGGAGGAAAACATTAACAAACAGACAACCTTTTACAAAACAGCAAAAGAACAGTACAGACTATACAGAGTTACAAACAAAGTGGTGGGAAATTAACAATGCTCATTGTATTACATATCGGTATCTTCAAAGTGGTTTCTCATGAAAACAGATAGAGACATGCCATATTGATCAATCAAGGACTCATTGACAGTTTCAGCAAAGAAATAGAAGACAGTAGAACAACTATGTGAACTATCCTGTATATACATACTTCCTCCCACCATTTGCCTCATCTTGGTTTTGTAGAGGACAGGAGGTCAGGTGCATCTGTACTATATAAATGTATGTAAGATGTGAATGATAAAAGTTCCACTTGAACTTGAACTTGAACTTGAACTTGAGCTAGAATGGCACTGAGTGTCAGATAACAGCCCATGACTGCCATTCATGCCGCCTGCCAGGCAAGGAGCTGAATGCCGTGCACATCTTATCCCCAAATATGAGAACACAGAGGCTAGAGAGCTCAATAACATGGCCCCAGACACACAGTACTACGACTGGTTTCTATGTAGTGATCCCAAAGCCTGAAACCTTGACCAGTCTGAACACTGAAGCTGAACTCAGGGGTCAGGTTTCCTAAGGAGAGAAGCCAGCAGACATGAAGAATAAGTGAGTTAATTAAGAGCAAGAGAGCAGGAAGAAAACAACAAGTAAAAGAAAAACATCTGGTCCAGAAGCAGCGAAGTGTAGAAGAGAGGGAGAATTCTTTGGAGAATGCCAGAAATGAAGACATAAGTGAATTTGAGGAACAAATGGCTAGAGTAACTGGAAGAAAATAATCAGGCTCCTATGACCACGAAACAAAGGGTTAGCAGGGTGGGCATCGGGCAGCAGCAGGCACAGAAAACCAGCAAGGACGGTCTTGCTTCCTGAGAGATGGAGAAGAAGGCAAGGATGTGGACCAAGAGAATGTGGGGTTGGGGGAAAAGATAAGTGTCCCCAACCTTAGGCATCCTGGGGACTCTGGGCTGGGTGGGGGTTGTCATGAGGACCCAGCCTCACCTGTCCCCCTTGCATGTAGGAAAATTCCATGAGAACACATATAAACCTCTAGGTACCAAGCAGTCCTTCTACAGATACTTCCCTCATTGAAAGAGGCAACTATTATGAGTTGCTTTGAATGACCTGATTATGTCGACCTCAGTCACTTTCCAAAAGAGGGAGGCTGGGAAGGGATTAGAGGTCAGGACAGCTGTCTGCTATTCTGTGGGAGATGTCAATTAGAAATAAGCGGGTAGCCCAGACCTGACGCTCCACCTCTGAGACATCCCTCCTCCAGAGAAGCTCCAGAAATGTCAGCGTCATGGCTGCCATGCCTCCTCCAACAGATCTAATCTTCTCACCCGACTATCACTTCACAGCCCAGCCTTTCTTTAAGAGTGATGCGGGGATCCTAGCTCCCTTCAAGATTTCTAGAATGTTCTCATTCTCCGTAGTGCCTTCCCCTGGCTCTGAATCCTGTTATTACAAGTCACCTTAAATTGTCTTCTGACTGTGACAGGCATGTGAACTTAAATCAAGGGCTTTGAATATAGAAATTGTATTTTCTCAATCTCTTTCCTACTGCATTTTCTTAGACCTGGGCCAAAGCTGAGGCTATTTCTATTGTATGAATGAAGAGATAGATAGACATATAAAGGCAATGAGTCAATTTATATATAACACATGAAATCAAATTTGGCAGGTAGAAAGCCTATAGGAGTGCTAGTTATTATTATTATTATTTTAATGGCCACCGAGCCTTTCCTGGTACATAGTTAATGCTCAAAAAATGTGAATTGAGTGATGCTTCCATGCCCATTAATACACAGGCAATGTCCCTAAAATATATATTACAGCTTCTCCATGGAAGGCTTAATTTTTATGAGCTTCCATTTCTAAAGTCACTCTCTGGGAATAAATATTGCATAGCTATTGCTACAAATTCCCCTTATAAATAGGAAGCCATTCAGCAGCACGATTAGGTCACAGTGTAAAGAATGAGGGAGAATGGGCCCAAGCCAGCTGAGCTGCCAGCCCGGTGCAGTCTCCACAGTCCTCCCCACAGCCCGCATCCGAACAATGAGCTTTCTGTGGCTGAAGAATCATTGGCCTTTGGAGATTGCTAACAGGAGTCGGAATTCACCTGGGTGTCTCACAAATCAAACACCAAATCACTGTGCAGTCACATTTTCATGTCTTCCTTTGAAGGTAAGAAAGCAGGAAAAGGTTTTTTTTTTTTTTACTTTCCCTCGACAACCCCACAAAGATGAATGGGCCAATCAGGGAGGAGCCTCCATCTCTTCTGGTTCAAGCATCCTGTAAGTCTGTGGTGACACTCATCGAACTTTTTGAGGGATTGGCTCTAGCTATGAAGCAGTAACACAGCACAACCCAGATCCCCTGCCCTCTCGAGCCTCACTGCACCAGCAAGCCCCTGGGAAGGCTTCTGAGGAGGCAGTTTCATGGGCTACTGATCATGCCGTGGTCAATCAGAGGCATCCGTCGCTGCTTTCAACCCAGCTGCCTCTCCAATTAATGCAAAGCTGTTTAGTTAGTGCCTTGAGAGTTGGGGCTGAGGCAGCCTCAAAGAATATCCTATAAGGATGAAAGCAAAGTCTCTCCATTCCCCTTCACAAGAGGTTTTTGCGTGTGTTTGTTTTCATTTGTTTGCATTTACCCCAAAAGGAAGAGGATAGTAATAATCTCCCTCCCTCCATCACAACTCTGAGAGATGTTTGTTGAAGCCAAAACCTCTCTTGATGTTTGCCAGTTGCTAAATAGGAGTTGTGTTTCTTGCCAAACACATCCACTCTTTCTCAGTGCTTATAAATAGATTACATATAAATACGATGAGTTAATGCTGTTCATCAGATGAAAAGGATTAAAATAAAAGAATACAAAATTAAGGTAAAACAGGATGCTGTTGGAATTTGTGGGAAAAGTATCAGAGAGACTGTTGGACTAGAATTCTGGGTACCAGATACTGGAAAGAAAATCTCATCTTTGTCTTGAAAGGGTTGTCCTTGATTTTATCAGCAAAATTAACAGAGTAGTTGTTCTGTGAACCCCAAATAATGTTGCCAGATATAGAGGAAAAAACAGGTAAATGATAGCATGGTAGATAGGTAGACAGATGGTTAGATAGATAGATAGATAGATAGATAGATAGACAGATAGATAGATAGATAGGTAGACAGGCAGATAGACATACACCCAAAGATCTTCAGTGAAATTTGAATGCTAAATAAACACAGAAAACTTTTTAGTATAAGGATGTTCTGAATACTGCATGAGATGTGCTTACACTGAAAATTATTCATTATGTATCTGAAATTCAAATTAACTCAGCATTCTACATTTTGTCATGTGACTCCATCACTGAAGAATTGCCGTTGATCCTGGGGAGACAAGGACTTAGGTCGATGGGAGTACTCACTCACACGTAGTCACTCAGGGCAGTGGCAGATCTGCTTGAAATATGCACAAGTTCAGGACATATCCTCTATTCCAACATGATCAAGGGCCAACACACTTCTCAGATTTACCACTTCAGCATCCTGAGCTGTGGGTACCTGTGATGTACCCATCAAAGTGGCAACCCATTCACACTCCAAACTGAAAATGTCAGAATTGTCAAGAACACACGAAGATCCAAATGAGTCTTTTCCCTACACTTCATCTCCTTTGTGCCTAGTCTCTATCCTGAGCCTCTATAAGCTAAGCTCAGTAAATGCTCCCCTCTCTGTGAGGCCAGTATGATCTGTCACTTGGCAATCTGCAGAAAACTTCCCAGTGTTGCACAGCTAGTAAATGAAGATGTCAGGATACATATGAAGCCCTGAACCATCACCAAATGTGCACCCTCCTATATCACCATTTCACATTCTTTTTATTCTATTACTAATGTAGAGTATGTGGAAGGTAATGCTAGATATTGAGGACTAAGTCATGTGATGGTAGAGGAAGAAGATAAAAGACAAGGGATCTGAGTATTGTTAAGAAGAAAAGACAAATGTATTGCAGTACAAGTAAAAGATTAAAGAAATGTCAAAGTGACTCTTATGTGAAGCTAACACGTTAGACTGTTTGGGCATCAAGTTCCTTATTATCATTAATGAATATCATTTTTAAAACACCCTACTTTATACCAAGCACAAAGTGGGCATTACAATCTTCACAGTAAGAATGAGGAAGCATCTGCTTCAGAGATGCCAAGTAGGAGTGCTAGAGAATCAGACCCAAGCCCCCCCCCCATCGCTCCCCCACAAGCCAACATTCCACACCACTCTGATGTGTGGATACATAGAGTTCTCTGAAATGTGCTTTCATGAGGAGCTTCTCTCATTCTTTAGCTCATCTCAAAACACAAATACAAATTACTTTCATGTGCCCTGTTGGAGAAGTAGAACACTCCATAAAGGCCAGTGAGCACTGTACAGTCATCCATACATAATCTATGCATCTGGAAGAAAAGGGTCAATGCAAAAAATAAATAAATGAAGAAGATTCATTACCATAAGGTCATGGAAAGTCAACCTCAATTTTTTGTTTGCATCCTAGGAATCAGCCAAAAAAAAAAAAAAAAAAAGAAAAGAAAACTAACACTTGGAACTCGTATGAGCTTTGAAAGAAGAGGAAGTCAGGTCCCTCGCATTTTGATTCAACGTGCCGTTTTATGAGAATCCCATGTGTACACGGGGAAAAAGTGAACACAGCAACCTTATTTGCTTGCATCCAAATCCTCTGCTGCTCCATACTCAGAGCTGGAGAGAAAAATGGTTGCTAGAAGGTTTTCTCTTTCTGTAGTTGTACTCTAGATCAATCAGGGTTCTTTGCTTACACGAGAAACCATCTTTAGCTACCACAAGCCCAAATAATTTTTTAAAATATGGAAACTTGTAGTACCAAAAGAAAGATGGGAGAATCAGGCTCCAGAGAGAACAGGGATAAAGTAGCTCAACAGATATAGACAGGCACCAATAGACCTGGCCAGCTTCCTCTGTGGAGGCACCTCAGCTCTGGTTAGAGTTAATACTTCAGTTCCTGGGAGAGAAACTTGCACTGCTGCGGCCTTAATCACATAGTCAGTTAAAGGAGAAGCAAAATCAGACACTCTTGCCAAGAGAAAAAAGAAAAAAGAAATAAAGAGAAAATAGATGCTTAGGCAGACAAAAACATTAAATGGTTAGCAAAATATTGTGTAGAGGTTATAGTCTTGGATTTTGAAAACAGAGTTCCAAGATTCTAATCCTGATTCTGCACCTTATTGACTGTGCAACCTTGGATGAGTTATTTAACTTTTCTGTGTCTATACAAAGCAATGATGGTACTGTATCATTTAGTTGTTGCGACAATGAAGTTTAATACACGTAAGCTGTTCTGAATATTGTCTACTATGTTGCCACCATTTTATCACTGACATATCATCACTGCCCACCATGATTCTGGCCTGTGTTATTGCGGCACAACCTGTCCCACCCTGAGTATGGTATTCGAGCTCCATGCCAGTCTAGTTCATTTCAGTGGACACATATTAAGCCCCTCTATGTGCCAGGTTCTGGGATAGACAATGAATGCAGAGGAAACAGTCCCGCCCAAGCTTAAAATACAATAAAGATGTAGTGTTACAATAAAACATAGCTTTTAATACATTCAGTTTCAACATCAAAAATAAAACCCAGAAACACATGTCCAAGAGGCATAGTTCCTATAAAGTGCTTGGGTTTTACGGGTACCTGTCGTACAAATTTACTCCTGAAAATGTAAACATCTAGAAGCATCTATGCCTCCCTTCTGTGAAGCAGCATTTATACTACATATGTGTTTAATAAATGTGCACACTAAATGTTTAATGATAAGAACCTAAACAACTCCTCTTGCTACAGTAATATAACAACAAATAGGCCACTGGTGGACTAAACAGTAAAAGGAAGTACAGAATTGAGTCAACTAAATCCATAGGTCTCATTACCAAGAAGGGGATAAAATATTCTATACCAAACCAATGCAAAAATGCTGCCAAAAGTCACAGCCAAATACACAGATTGAACACAAAGAACAGCTGCAGAGAAAATTTTATGCTCTTTATTACAACAACTACTCCAAGGACCAGATTTTAAATTCAATCACTGATTTCTTCTTTTGTCAGCATGGATCACCACAGCTGACCACAGACCCAGACTGGTGAATGGTGCTTTTGCTAACAAAAGTATTCACGTCATAGCTTCTAGTGTAAGAGGAAATATATTGACATCACAGTGCTAAAAGTCTGTGTCTTGTGCATAAGCATTATTGCCTCAGCAATCGTGACAAAAAAGACACACAGAAGTAGTTAAATGGGCCAGTTAAAGGAGGTTGCAGGATGCTCCTTGCAGCAGTAATTTGCTGAAAAAAGTTTCTTCAAGGGGTTGAAATGGTTAACGTGTAGCTCAGCCTCGCTGGGGCTAAAGGGCAAGTTCGCTATGTGAAGTCTGATAGTTGTGAGCTATGGTTTCGTCCTCCTTCTCTAAATAAGTCAAAGTAAAACTCATGTATACATGATAATACGGACATGGACTATTGTCCAACCAAATCTCTATGGCTTACAGCATGACATCCTAAGGGCTGTTTAGTCCCAACCCTGACACACAAATGATTCTGGTATTTGGGACAATCACAAGAATGACCATTAACTAGGCTATTTGGATCCTTTAGAAAAAATCCATCTTACCTAAACTATGAATAGCACCACTAAAACCAAACTCCAGGCTAGAAAACACTATTTTCAGAATTATAAAAACCTTTGTATATTAATTATATGTTTGTCACCCTCATCTATAAGAACCATGTGTGTTGAAATTATAGTCTGCATCCAAAAATCCTGTGGATTTTTGTTTGTGATGTGCAAATTAAACATTCCCATACCTGTGATTTAAGCTTTTACTTAATTCATCACTTCCAATCTGATGAGGGTCCCACGCCTGGGAGCCTTCTTAAAGGTCAGGCCTGATTAGGTAGGAGCAACGTGAAGCACACATGAGGATCAGCGCCCCCCCACCTTCATTATCTACACGCAGCTTCCTTCACAGGAGCAGTTTGCATTCATTATTTGTGTCTCCCTCATATTTTCACGCCATTGTTCAATTTGGCACATTTTGATATATAGGACCTCATTACCTAGAAATAAGGCAAAACTACCTTACAAGTGCTGTTACAGTTCTTTTTTTTTTTTCTTGCTTTAGGCTGTAAAATTTTTACAAACTATAGCATTTTTTGCATATGTTAAAAGTTTACACAATATAGACATATTTGCATTTTGTGTGCCCATGTGATAGATCTATATCAAAATACATGACTGTATAAAATAAGCATGTATAACACCCACATACAGAGCTATAAATGGATAATATCAGTTTTTAGTTAGTTAAATTTATTTACCTTTGGCATCTGACACTAAGCGAGCACCCACAAGAAACTTGTAATTAAAGGCACCCATTGGCTTATAGGTGACACAAAATTTCTATCTAATATTCATCTCCCTCCTTCTTATTATTAATAAAACCCCAATTTTATTTGGAGTACCAGCATACCCAGCTGATGTACTGTTTCACAGCTTCCCTTGCAGCTAGATATGGAGAGCCAACTTCTGCTCAGTGAAATGCATGGAAAGGTCATTGATTGGGGTGGCCCAGAAATACTTAAAAGATGACAAAAGACTGAAGATCGCCTCTCTTTTGCTTCCTCTTTTTGTCTGAAACATGAAAACAACGTTTGGAGACTCAGCAGTTGCCCTTTATCTTCCAGATGAAAGCTCATACAGTAAAAATGAAAGACTAGAAAGACAGAAAAGACCTAGTACCCTAATAGGAACTATTATACCAGTATTACCAGTGTAGAAACTTTCTTAATTTCATTTATAAAGTTCATTTATAAAGTTTCTACCAGTGCAGAAACTTTCTAATCTTCATTTATAATGATTTTTTAAAAATCCTCAATTTGTTTATGTCAAAATGTAGTTGTTATCTAATTCAGTACATACAAAGAATATCTTATTAAAAGTCAAAATAATAATGTAAGAGCCCACAGCAGTGAATATATGATTGCAATTCAGATTTTACCTGAATAACAGTAGGGGTCTTTTTCAATCTTTATTTTAAAAAAAATACAGGATCTTGCAGATGCCAAAAATTGGAAAGATTTTATCTGACAAAACCTTCCAAGCCCAGGGTTAATGAGGTTCATGTTGATGAGAACTAATTCTAGCTGTTCAGTAAATAATAACACCAGCAGACACTTACAGATTTTCCTCTCTAAACTTTGTAGCAAATTGAAAAGAGCTCTATGGGGTAGGTAAAATTACTACCACAATTTTATTGACAGAGAAACTGAGTCATCAAATCATTAAATAGCCCAGGGTCCCATTTAGTGAATACAAAGATCAGTTAAGAGAGAATTTAGTCAGCTATTAAGGCCACCAAAGATTATTTTAGGATCAGCATTTAATTCACACCCTCTCCTACTGAAAAAAAAAATCCAAATAAAAAGAAAAAAGTGTGTGTGCCTGTGTATCACAGCAAGGAGCTCTGGGTTTTTTACTTCTTTTTTTATTACTATTAAGTGTATTGGTACCATTTAGTTATACATAATTATCACTTTCGTTATAGGGAATTTGTATTCCCCAAATGCAAAGATCCTGCTTGAGGTCTTCTCTTTTGACCCCTCTTAATCTAGCACAGTGTTGGCACCTGATAGGTACCCCAGGAATGTTTGCTGAAGGAGTAGCCATGGTCTAGACTTGTCCCCCAGGGCACCATGCTCCTGGAATCATTCACTGGAAGCAGTTCTATTCCTGCATTGAGACAACCACTTCCTAAGCTCTGCATTCCCACCCCCAGACCAGTCCTGGCCCTGCAGACGTAGCATTCTCAGGAGGCCCTGGCTGCTGTGGATTCGTGCCACTTGGCAACATCCATCTTCCTTCTGAGTCATTTTTCAGCATGAACAAGGAAATGGCTTGATGCTAGAATAATAATTGATGGTTCTGATATCTGATAAATAAAAGGCTTCATTTCATGGCTGTGTAACTATTTACAAAACATCACCTACCAAAAAAACTGAAAATGTCCCAAGTACTGTCCTTGCTGGAATTCTCTGTCCCTGGAGGAGACGTCACACCCACAGCCTGCTAGGCAGCTGTGGAGTGAGGTGACACGATGATGCCTGCTGTCCCCTCGCAGGCTGTGGTTATGAATGGACAGTGTCTTTCCATTTCCTCTCTGTTTCTGCCCCGCAGCCCACCGTGGCTACTTGTCTTAAACTGGGGCACTCTGACAGGGTGTTTGATAGAGGTGGCTCTGAGGCACAGGACTGGTTTTACTGAATCAAAATGCTGTAGCTTTGCTGAAGACCTTTCATCCCTCCACTGCTGAAGGCCTCACAGGTTTTCACTTACAGCAGGTGGATGAAGTGAGCTTCCCACAGCCACTTAGCAAGTGCAGGACCAGGCAGGGTCTTCCATAATCAAGTCTAGCAGCCATGAGACCTACCCTTCTGCCATTTGTCACACACACACACACACACACACACACACACACACAAGATTTTTCTCAAATGGAAGCCGGGAATTATCCACTGAAAGGGGCTTCTGGGAAAGCAATGGGTAGAGGAATAAAGTTAAGGGAAGACAAATGAATTGCTGCCAGGGGAGACAGCCTCAAGATCTGATTTCAGCTTCTCTAAATGAAAAGGAAAAGCATTTTAAGCAACATGTGTTCCCATTGCCAGTCTACTTTAGAAGTCATTGTACAGGGAAGCAAGAGACTTCTCGGTCAAGTCTCAGATAAAGGAAAAGGGTAACATCAAAGAAAAGAAAGCATCCCTTCCCCGACATGAATGCCTTGGGTCCCCATGTGGAGCCCTTGTCACCCTCCCAAGTCATCCTCCTTCAACCTCCAGCTCCCAAAGCAGGACACCTAGAAATGTCAGCTAGACAGGAACGGCTCGAATCTTACAGAGGATAGGCACTTTATCTCCAAGATTGATGTTATTTTTGAACAAAAGGGAGGGGCGGATGACAGAGATGAGGTTATTTACAGAAATTAGTTGCAGAGGAAAAAAACCATGTGAGTCTAAATGGAGAGATTATCAACACAGAAAGATGTGTCAGAGCCTAATAAGAAAGACAGGATGCATGCACTAGATCTGAATAGAACCATTAGCAGCACGGGAAAGAGGCTGTGGACTGTATTAAAGCTACCTTTACTGGTTGTATAAAAACAAAAAAAGGATTTTATTGGGGCCATCACACTCTCATCTTTTCAATTACAGAGATAGAACAATCTCAGATTCCGAAGCTAACTACAAATCAAAATTGTGTTATGTTATCTGCTGAGACACAAATGGAAAATAAATACTGTTAACTGTCACTTTCCATTAGGTAACAGAAATTCAATTACATTTCAAACAAGCCTCCATGTCAACAGAATAAATCTGTTTCATAAATGAGCAGGTAACCATTTTTGATTCCAACTTCCCAAAGGGAAAAAAATCAATTTTAATCACAATTCTTCCATTTTTTTCCATATGAATGTTCTGGAGTCGAGTACATCATCTGGTCTAATAAACTGTGTTGTACAGGAGAAGGGAGAAAAAGATTGAAATTGGTTGTTTTTCCTTTTCGGTGCCTTTTAAACCAGAGACTTTGCATGTCCAGTTTAACGGAGCTCTGAATTGTTCAAATGTTCTCACTTCAAAAACAAATACCAGAAAGGGGTTGGGGTACACAAGGGAAATGATTTCCTCTTTGGGGTTAGTCCCAGGAAGAAATGTGGGGGGGGGGGACGCTCAATCTATTTGAGTGACACATCTTAGTGCAAGCCTCATCCTGACACCCCTGAAATAGAAGAGGAAGCTAAAAAGACAAGTTTCTGTTCTGGAAGATTCAGTCAACCAAAGGACAGGCTGACAAATCCAGGATGACTGGGAGAACTTAGAGAAAATTGTTCACTCAGTACAAGGCTATTTTGATCTAATAAATCCTTACTGATTGCCTCTTGTGTTGCAATGGGGAGCCTTGTGAGCTTCGATTGACTTTTAGTGAGGGCTAAAAGATAGATATTTTCCAGAAAATGCCCCCACACTTATTATGACTTGCTAAAGGACTTTTGTAATTGGTTTGGTGGCGTACTCCTGATGACTATCACTGAGAGTCTCTACAATGAGCTGGGAGTTCAGGTGAGTACTTTGCAAGAATTGTTTGATGTAATCCTCACCAGCAATCCTGTGAGTGTACCTCAAGAAAAGAATGGAGTCCCCAGGAGGTTAAGCTATTTACCCACATTGCACAGCACACACAGAGCTGAGCTGGATCCAAACCCAGAGGGGTGGCTGGAGTCTGCTTATAACCACCTTCCCACCAGATTCAACCCTGCTGCACACAGCTATGCTTTCAGTGCTCTGTGTGAGAACCACATGATTCATCCACCAAATGAGAACATTTGGGAGAATGACAGCTGGTCTTATTAATAATTGTACCAAAACAACAGAAGCAAATTGGAAATGTCCTTGGCAAAGAGGGACACATAGTCCCTTTAACGATAAGGAAGGTGTACATGGTTATAAAGAGAGTTTGACTGACAAAAAGAGACCTAAGGAAAAGTCATGGGTTATGGCCTGTTAAGAAAGGAAAGTGAGGGGGCTGGGGATTTAGCTCAGCGGCAAAAGCGCCTGCCTGGCAAGCGCAAGGTCGTGAGTTCGGTTCCCGGTACCGGAGAAAAACCAAAAAAA
>NW_004955480.1:695453-696839 GCF_000276665.1 Chinchilla lanigera | reverse complement strand
AAAGCCAGACCAACAAAACAATAGAATTTAAGATATGAACTCAGGTTCTGTGAAATCCAAATATATTTTATCATTGTTAACAACCTCCCCAAAAAAGAACATCTACCCGACTGCTTAATAAACTCATTTAATGAGTATATAGATAGACAGATAGGCAGATGGATGGATGGACAGATGGTCAGATAGATGGATGGATGGTTGAAGAATAGGTGAAGCTCTCAATAGCACTGCTTTGAGTAGTTAGTATTTCCAAATTAATAACAGAAGAAAGAAAAGAAGAAAAAAATCACTAGGACTTTAGTTATCACTAGCAATAAGAAGGTGAGAATAAACCAAACTATAGGGAGTGGGAGATTAGCAAATGTTTCAAGGAGGGATACTCTTAGGGATAACTGGAGAAGCCAGTGAACCTAAAGATAGGAAGCTCAGTAGTCAAGGTAGAAAGGAACAAGGAACTAAGTCAAAACAGTGGCTGTAATATTGAAGAATATGCTCAAAATATCTTTGAATTAACAGGATTTCATGTAAAAAATAACAAGCAAGTTTACACAGAAGAAGTTCCTGTGGCTTTATGCATTAGCACCCAGAAAGAGAGTAGTGGCTTTATCTAGAGAAGGCATGGGAGTTGACCACTGGTGCTGATGGTCTCGCTAAGTTTGACATATAATAATCAGACCCATAGTTGATCAGCAATATAGTCTTCTAACAAAAGGTTCTCCAATTTAACCACCATCCCCAATCAAAAGGCAATAATAATAATAATCTGACTATCCTTGGCCAAGCACACTGATGAAATCAATACTCACACTAACTTCAGTATGTCCTGATTATCAGTATAGTCCACTAGAAAGGAAATGAAGTTAACTAGCCTTCTTTTTAGGGGGTAACTTTAGTGATTTTTTTTTTTATTTTCTATTTTCTATACCTATTTACTTCTTCAGAATTTTATTAGAATTTTTCTGAAGATTAATAAAATATTCACTGATTTGTAGGATTTTCAAAATGCATTTAATTCCTCTTCTTTAAAATATAAGGCATTTATAAGCTGCCAGTCCACCAGTCCGGCTCGCTCCCCGTGGGCTATGCCTACAATCACCAACAGTAGTCCTGTAGTATATACCTGAGATACTGCGGCATAGCCAGTCCCCACAGGCTTCACCCCATCAATCTATCAAGACATGGAGATACCCCTACAAAATGACACTTAGAATGCACTTTTCCTCCACTGACATTAATTTTCTATAATAAGTATATATTACTTTTTCAAAAAGGAAACCATACTCAAGGTATAAAAACTTTTGAGAAGAAAGACATGTAAATACTGTGCAGAAAATGTCATTAAGACAGGAAAAAAAGCCAGACCAACAAAACAATAGAATTTAAGAT
>NW_004955480.1:688366-689758 GCF_000276665.1 Chinchilla lanigera | reverse complement strand
AAAAAAAAAAAAAAAAAAAAAAATCAATAGAAGCAGGTGGTAAGAAAGACACAAAGTCAGTATGCCCACCAAGCCCTTGATTGCAAAACAGATTTATTCCAAGATCTTGGACAGCACTGTATATCCAGCATATTGGTCCCCTTTTCTGTAATTTCTGAGTGATGGCAAAGGCCAGAGGGCAGCAAACTAATGAAAAAGGGCTTGACTACAACTATTTCACATGTTATAAGCTATACCAGTGCAACTACTCAGCTTTGTTACTGTAGTAGAAAAGCAGTGAGAGACAATACATAAAAAGTAAATATGGTCTGTAGCATTAAAACTCTACCAAAATAGGCAGTGGGCAAGATTTGAACTTCAGGTTATAGTTTACCAATCCTTGATCTAGACTTTCCACAAAGTCATGAGAGGAAGAGCAAAGTGGAAAAGCTAAGAACATTGGCCATGAAGCATATGGAAGACAAAAGAGGCTTTACAAAAGCAGTGTACTTCTTATCTACATTTTAAAGAAAATATTGCCATTACCATTAAACATGCCTTTATGGGATCCAGGGCACAGAAAAATTCAATCACTTTCATAAATATTTGTGTCAGCATCATTCAAGCAGGAATTACGAGTCTATGCAATTGTCAGAGAAAACTGCAGAGCTCTGTGTAGCTAAATCTTCTTAAATTTTGGCAGATAAGAATAAAAATGTAATCAATATCCCAATGAAGTCCCACTGACTGTGAGACTCACGTAAACCTCCTGCACACTGAATCAAAGTAAACCTTTCATCTTTGTTTCTAGCCATTTTCCCCATCTGAAAATATTCACCAACACAGGTATTTACAAAATTCAGAGTTGGGAGATGATTTCTGGACTCTGGTTCTGCTGTATTGTGGGTATAGAATGCCTTCCAAGCCCTTTGTGTTAAAGGCTTGATCCCCAAGCTATAGCACAACTGAGAGGTGGTAAGAACATTAAGAGATAGGACCTAGTGAATGCTCTAGCTCACTCGAAGTGTGTCCTTGACAGGAGTAGTGAGAATCTGGTCTCCTCTTTCTCTCTTTTTATTTCTCTGCCATGTACTCCCCACTAAAATGGACTACCACACCACAGGCCCAAAAGCAACAGGGCCAACTGACCATGAACTGAAACCATGAGCTAAAATAAGCCTTTCCTCTTTTTAAGTTGATTACCTCTGGTATTTTGTTACACTAACCTAAAGCTGACTCACACAAGTTCCAAATCCAAGGTCAATACATGTCCTCACAGTTGCATGTCATACAGTAGTTGCATAGTCCACAGGAAAAGTAAGATAAGATGAGATAACATAGGTTCTATATTTTAAAAAACTCAAGGGATTAAAACTTTTGAGAAGAAAGACATGTAAATACTGTGCAGAAAAT